>NC_031770.1:109976724-109992331 GCF_001522545.3 Parus major
CCTGGACAGGGGATTGTGCACCTGGATAAGGGATCATGTACCTGTTTAGGAGATCCTGTACCCATATAAGGGATCCCATACTTGGATAAGGGATCCTGTACCTGTATAAGGGATCCTGTACCTGTATAAGGGATCCTGTACCTGTATAAGGGATCATGTACCTGTTTAGGAGATCCTGTACCATATAAGGGATCCCGTACCTGGATAAGGGATCCTGCCATAGGTGATGATCTCTGTCAGAAGGATCCCAAATGACCACACGTCAGATTTGATGGTGAAAACCCCATAGTTAATGGCCTCTGGAGCTGTCCATTTGATGGGAAATTTGGCACCTGTACCAGAGGAAACAAAGGGAAATAACTCCTGGAGCTAGAGCATCTCCCTCACCTCCCACAAGCAATTCCCCCAGACTGACCCCTGGCTCCCTTGGGCTGTTGATTATGATTCTGTGGTTGTCCCTAGCAAAGGGGCTCCAGCCCTTTGATTATCTGCATGTCCTCCTCTGGACCTGCTCCATCCCAGGGCTGGATGGAATACTCAAAACCATTTTGGCAGATTTATTGTGGGACAACAACAGTAGGATTTTATTCTGTATAAAACTTCTTTGGCTTTTTGCCAAGAAAAATTGGATCAGATGATCCTTGAGGTCTCCTTCCAACCTGGTACTGTGTGATTCTGTGGAATCACTTATCAGAAGGGGGCTGTTTTTGGCAGAAATGCATAAATATTACAGCAAATATAATTTCCCCAGTCCTTGGAGCTGCATAGTTTTATTAAAACCAGAATAAGCCCCATTTTATTTTGCCCATCTTGTTCTTTCTTAACCCACTACGAGCAGCAATGACCATAAGGTTGCAGTTTCAATTTAGCTAAGATAAAAAAAAATAACAAAACAAAACCAAAAACAACCAACAGCAAAACCACCCTGATAAGTGGGAACTGATCATGTTACACTGCAGAGGAAACCACATTTTTATTTATACACGTCCTTGCAGGACTGGAAATCCAATGCAGGGTGTGAAATAAGTGCCTCAGTTGTTGCACATCACACTCTGAGTGACAAAATTGGGAAATGCAATCTATGAAGTGAGAATTGCTCAGAGCAGATAGAGGGGAGCTGTTATTCCAGAGCAAAGCTAGCTGAAAAAAATTGCTGATGGAAACTGCTTTCCATTGGAATAGAAGATCCTTTGGTTATTAACAGAATTATACTGATTTCATCAAAGCTCCTCTTAAGGATAAAACTGCCTTAAAAATTTGCAGCAAAATCGAAGTTCCCCTCGTGGCAGTTTCCAAATTACATTTGGGATCTTTTAATACCCTGAAATAGTTTTGCATGTTGAAATGGGCATAATTTGTAGCAAAAAGTATTTGGAGGACAGGAAATTGAAAAAAACCTGTTTCTTATTTTAAAAAGCTCACAAAACTGATTAAATTTCCTTTCCTCAGAGAATATTTTAAGGAGAATTTTATCTCATCCCAACTCTAGAAGAGGACAGATTTCCAAAGTTTGAAAATCTTCTGGTAAGGGCCACTTATGCCTGACTTAATTATTTTATTTCAGTCACTTCTGCTGCTTTCCCTGATGCTCTGTAGAGCCCCTTTGCAATCTGAATGATTTATCTCAGAGTCAGAGCTCAGTACAGGGATGATCTCAGAAGTCTTTTCCAAACTAAATGATTCCATCATTTACTGTTTGCTAAGTGGTCCCTCTGCTGTGGAAGGGACCTGATGAGGTTTGGTTTGTCTGGCACACCTGGAAGCTGCTGCTGGATCCAGATTTGTGGATTTCCAGCTCTGTTAATTCCTTCCTGTGTACGGAACCTTGTGAAAACCTGGCCACAGGCAGCAGCTTGCATTAGCTGAGGTCAAATTTCCCCAGCAAACAACTGGAGATCCAGCAGGACTCCCTCAAACAGAACCAAAAGAGCTTTTTTCTCATCTCCCTCTGCAGTTTTAAACTGATTTTATATAGGAAGCGCTGCTGCCTCCCCCAGGACTGGATTTTTGGGTGTTTCTCTCTCTTGCCCAGTGCTGACAGCAGCAGCCCCGCGGGCTCTGGTGCCCTGTGCCTGATGCCAGCCCGGTGTCCTGGCATTCCTGGGGGCAGGAGAGCAGGAGGATGGGAAGGACACCCACCTTCCTGAGCCAGGTACTCGTTCTCAATGAGCCTGGCCAGGCCGAAATCAGCGATTTTGCAGCAGAGCGTCTCCGAGACCAGGATGTTGGCAGCCCTCAGGTCCCGGTGGATGAAGTTCATGCGCTCGATGTAGGCCATGCCCTCTGCCACCTGGGAGGGGAGGAAGAGCCCATCCTCATCATCACCTCCCCAGGGTATCTTTGCTGCTTCTCACCCTCCTTCACAAAGCACAGCATTTTTACAGGGTTGCTGCTATCTCTCCATGGATGTGCCTCCGTTCCCCATGGATGGATGGACGGACAGGTGGACCAGCAGACAGGTAAATAAATTTCTACTGCCCTTGTAGAGGTGTAAATATTCATCTTTATCAGCCTGAGCAGCCAAAGGAAGCAGAACAGAAGCACCACTCTCTGTTCTCTTCAGAAGGCACAGCCCTGAGTCGTGTCTGCAGCAAAAACCACATCACTGGATTCCCAGTTTCTGCCACAAGTCTCACCTCTCCAGTGGGGATTTTAGTCATGAATGTTCCAGGTTAAAAATGTGAATTAAGATAAAGAAAAAACAAAACAAAACACAAAAACATCAAACTAGGAAATCATACAACTACAGAATGGTTGGAAGGGACCTGATGACCTTAAAGATCCTCTCATTCCAACCTCTGCCATGGGCAGGGACACCTCCCACTATTCCAGGTTGATCCAAGCCCCATCCAGCCTGGCCTTGGACACTTCCAGGGATCCAGGGGCAGTCACAGCTTCTCTGGGCACCCTGTGCCAGGGCCTCCCCACCCTGACAGGGAAGAATTTA
This sequence comes from Parus major, assembly GCF_001522545.3. Lineage (NCBI taxonomy): Eukaryota > Metazoa > Chordata > Aves > Passeriformes > Paridae > Parus > Parus major. The sequence continues at coordinate 109,979,672 of NC_031770.1, forward strand.
TTCCTAAAATCTAGCTGAGGTACCTGGTGTGTGATGAGCCTCCATCAATGACAGCAGCAATATTTCATTGATGAGTGCTGGGGGTTGAAAGGGGAGATTGGTAGAAGACAGAGGCTGCCAGGAGGAGTCTCAGATTTGGATTTATTGGGAAGGTGAGTGGATGTGTGCAGCCCCTGCCACCTATACCCTGTAGGGGTAGCACCTATTAAAGCTTTTAAGTGCCTGTGAGTGAGGGCAGAGCAGTTTTCCACTCCATGCAGATTCACATGAGCCTCAGAACTCATGTGTGGTTTCAAACAGGATACTCACATGTACTTTCCAATGCTGCATTTCTAACCTGTGTCAACACCCCTCTAGTGCAAGGGCTGGTTTCTGCAGTGGAAAATGGAAGAATTGATGTAATTTCCTGTCCTGATGTTAATTAGATAGGACCTGGTGCTCGGCCTGTTCCAGCCCAGAGTGTTTTCAAGCATTTACCCTCAAGACTGACCACAGGATTGGGTGCCTCAGCCCAGACTGTTCTAATTTTAACTCCCACGGATGTCATCGGATCAAAAAATGTGCTCGAGAGGGTTGGCTGCCTGTTGGGCTGCAATGTCACCCCAACACCACAGATAAACAGGTGACAAAATAGGTCAGTAGACTGCCCTTTCCCCCTGCTGCTCCTCCCAGAGATACCCAGGGAATGTCTGAGTCCCTGCCCTGGGGAGGTGGTGCTGGGGTGGGAGAGGGAAGGATGGAAGTTGTTCTTCCAGTGCCTCAGGGATGGGTAAAATCCTTCCTACCCCATGCTGAGGGTGACTCCTGTGGGTGTTTTATTGGGGTTTGGTCTGTGTTCAATTACCCTGGTCCTGCTGTGGGGTGCAGTTTGTCCAGACAAGCTGGGGCTGTCCTGGATCCCTGGAAGTGTCCAAGGCCAGGCTGGACAGGGCTTGGAGCAACCTGGGACAGTGGAAGTTGTCCCTGCCCATGGCAGGGGGTGGAATGAGATGATTTTTCAGGTCCTTCCAATCCAACCCATTCCATGATTCCATAATTCTGTAACATTGACCAAAATCTTTGCTCTGAGTCACCCAGAGATTGCTCTGGCTTCAGGAATTTCCTCCTGCACAGAAATGCATCTTGCCAATTTCTAGGGAATGCTCCCACTAAACCCAAGGGCTCTGTGATATGGATTAACTGGGATCATTTTCCTTATCCTCAGGAATTTAACACAAACCACAAGCTATAATTTTCAAGAAGGGAATGAAACAATGAAGGATGGAGGGAGGGAAGTGGGGATTTCAAGAGAGGAGGGAAGGAAGGAAGGAAGTAATTAAGTTGAATACCCTGAACAGGAAGGGTGAATTTGTCCCCATAACATCTCACAGACAACAGTGATGAAGTTGCAGATAAAGAAAATTTATCAGTAGTGAAGAGGGAAGGAACAGAAAGAGTTTCCTCTGCCCCTATGGACAGTTCAAAGTGAAAATTACAGAAGGTGGCACTTCTTCAAAGAATTTAAATCTTTTCATCCTGATTAAAGCAAGAAGGAAAGTCTTTCACTATCATAAAACATCTCCTCAAATATTAAGATTCTCCAGTTGTTAATTCATTAAAAAGAAACTGTACATAAGAACTGGAACCAGCAACCTTTACATGTTGTTTCCTCAAATCCACTTTGACAAGAGAAGCTGAGTGATTTTGTGGATAAATCCCAGAACTTTATTCAGCCTGATCCTTCAGGGTTTTTTCCCCCAAATATTTCCTAATTAGCCCAGCTCTGCTCTGGATGAGCCAAATTCTGCCAACAGCTGGCTGGGACCAAAATGCAGTGATTTTGCCATTCTCATTCTTCATGTGGTTTCCCTAATTTTGCCCTATTTCTGTTTAGAGGCACTTCAGGACAAAAATGTTACAGTGCAGCTGCAACTATTAAGATTTGCAGGCTGGAGATGATTAACAGTTTAAAGTTTGTTTTCCTAAAGAACAATATTCCCAGATTTGAGAGTGAGGGCATCCTTTATGCCTCATCATCAGAAGGGCAGAATTGGGAGTCTCTTTGTTGAACTTTTTTTTTTCTTCTTCTTTTTTGGTAAAAAAAAACAAAAACACTTTATTTCCTGCTGAGTAAGGGCGAAAAGCAAAATAAATAATATCAGAACAAAATAAACTCAACCACCCTCCCAAAAGCCCCAAACTCCAGATCTCCAGCCCTGCACTAAGCTATCAGAGGGCTGCCCTAAGGACAGAACTGACATGCACATGGACAGGAGAGAGATGAGGAGAATCCCTAGGAGAACACACCAGGAGGAGCTGTTTTTCTCCTGGAAATCTTTGCTCTGACTGACTTCAGGCTTGCAGCAATTCCACACTCAGGCAATAACAAATCTTGGATCCTTTTCCCAGCTACTGTTCACTGACCTGAGCAGACATATCAATGAGTTTGGGGAGACTCAGCTGGCTTCCTTCTTCTGTCTTCAGGAAATCCAGCAAACACCCTGCAGGAGAGAAGGGACTGCTGGGACTCTTCTGAATAATCTATAAAATTGTTTTCCCTGGTGCTTCTCTGAATACATGCAACAAATCTGCCTCCATCCTAAGGAAAATTTGAGGAACCAGAATGGGTGTCCACTGCAGCATCTTCCATTAGGAAAGTTCCCAAGCAGCCCAAATTCCCCTCTGTTTTTGCATGGATCTGTTGCAAACCGCTGGGCATTCATTGTTGAAACTTATCAACAAGAGGGGCAAAAGAAAGGACAATTTCACCATGAGGGGAGAACAAACTTCCAGTGAGAACAGTGCAGAGGAGAATTTAAATACTCTTCAAATAGAGCATCACCATAGTTTTTTCATCACCCAGAGAGTCTCTCTCTGTAGTAGAATCAAACTTTTGGGTCACTTTCTTGCACATTTGGTACCATCCCTCCTGCCCACCCTCATTCTGCAAGGGAGCATTGGCCAGATCACCCAACTGGTCCTGCAAAAGCCCAGCCAGGAGCTCCAGGAGGGTTTTTACCATTGGCCATGTACTCTGTCACGATGTAGATGGGCTGCTTGGTGACCACGGCGTACAGCCGGACCAGCTTGTTGTGCTGCAGCTTCTTCATCAGGTTTGCCTCTGCCAGGAAGGCGTCAGGATCCATGCTGCCCTCCTTCATGGTCTTCACAGCCACCTTGATGTTGTTCTTGTAGTAGCCTGCAGAGAGATTGTGAGGTTTTGGGGAATTTTGGGCTCTCTGCAGGCTCTGTGGGGTTGTGTAATAAGGAGAGGAAGAGCTCCTCTAGCAGAAAACCACAGGAACAGCTTGAATCCTTCATAGAGGAACACAAGGTAACTCTCAGTGCCAGCTGGTGTGAGAGGAGAAGGGACACTCGTGCCACAGCTCTCAGTCCATGAGGCTGCACCAGGGATCGTCCCTGCCCTGAGCCCATCCTCACACCACCCTCCCAGACCCATTCTGGGTGAAACCCCTGGGGCCTCCCGCCAGCTGGGCTCTCAAATCATCCAAATGCCACCCAAAAAGGCAGGACTGTGCAGACAGCACATGAACTCAGCCCAGTCCTGTCCACAATCTCAACTTCCAGGGCAGCCAGCAACCACAAAGAGTGAGAGGCAAAGGAAGCTGAGCTTCCCCCACTTCCTCTCCTGCTGATTAGTAGAAGGCAGGAAGGCATCAGGGATGGAGATCTGGGGTAAAAAGTGGAACAGGGAGGCAGAAAAAGTGGGAAAATGTCACCCAGGTACCTTACTGGGTGTGACTTAGGATCACTGGCATCACTACAGTTGTGCCCAGGATTCCCAGGAAGAATGAGTGCATATCCCAGGAGAAGAGTAAATAGTGACTCCAACACACATCTCCTGTGAAGCCCTTGCCCAACCACTGATCTGTGCAAACATGAGCTGCCCAGTCCTTCCCAGCAATCCTGCAGCTATTCCTGTGAGTGTACCCATAAATATGTGTTTGTCCTCAAGAATCCTCACCCCCAGGATAGCCTTGCCGTAGGGAAATAAAAGAGCTTTCCATTTTCTCTCCTTAAGTCTTTTTTTCCTGGAATGGAGGGGATTCCACTTACCCATCCACACTTCCCCAAACTGCCCACTGCCCAGCTTCTTCACAAGCTTCAGGGCCTCCCGAGGGATCTCCCACTCGTCCTGGGCCCAGGGTCTCTGGGGAACCAGGGATGTGCAGGGAGCTGTGAGGCGCTGGCACAGCCCATCCCCTTTCTCTGGATGAGGACAAAGCACAGGAGAGTTCAGTGGGATGGCAGAGGAAACCTCCTCCTCCATCCATGAATGCCAGGAAAAATCAACCTGTGGAAACCTCCATAACCTCACAGGGAAGTGGTGGAGTTCCCAGCCCTCCAGGGATTTAAAAGCTGTGTGGATGTGGCAGGTGGGGACATGGGTTAGGGGTGGCCTTGGCAGTGCTGGGGGAACAGCTGGATTCAGTGCTCTTAGGGGGTTTTCCAACCTTTATACTTCTATGATTTCATGAAAAGTTTCAGCCACGGGGATCAAGGCACACAGAATGCTCCCAGTAAAAAGAGAAAAGCTCAAAGGAGCCGTAGAGGAGCAAATTATCCTGCCCAGTTACTCCAAACCCCTCTCCCCATGCATCCCTCCTGGATATCCCGACAGCATTCACCTCTTTCCTTTCCTGATAGGAGTTTGGAAACTCCCTGACTTTAGGGCTGGGGACAGAGCTCCCCCTTGCAATTCCCTGGGATGGAAACCAGGGTTCTGGGTGTAGGATCACACCTGGCCCATGGGAGCAGCTGTGGTGTCTCCCAAACTCATCATCCAGGGACAGATCCCTGCTCTCTTCCAGGACACAGATCCATGAGGGAAGGCAAACAACTCACGGCTGTAATGATGGATGAGCTCTGGCAGGCTGGAGAAAGTCATCCTGGGGGAGATGTAGTACCCTCCCCCGTCCAGGGAGCGGATCCTGTAGTGTTTGATGATGTCCCCGTGAGCAGAGTCGTTGTCTCTCACAGACAGGGAGTAGGCATCTGGAGAAGGACAGAAGGAGCTGTGAGGACAAACTGCCCCCCAGTCAGGGCCCAGCTGACTCTCCCCTTGGCTGCCCTGGCTTTCCAAACCAGCCCTGGCTGATGCCTTTCCAAGACAAGTCCCCCAGAATTCAGCTGCTCCACATTTCCCTCTCTCTGAGGCCAGGGGACAGGATAAAAGTTCATCATAGCTTAACAGGTCCTGTGCAGGCTGCTGGAGTAAGAGCTGCCTGTGCTGTGGCCAACAGCCCCATGGAAGCACTGTGGGGACCAGCAGCACCTCTCCAGGCAGAGCAGTCAGATGTTCCCTAGGTCAGGATGATTTTTTTCACAGCTCCATATTCCCATCTGAGCTCTGCCAAACTCAGCATCGTGAATCAGAATGGTTTGGGTTGGAAAGGACCTTAAATTTCATCCAGTCCCACCCCCTGCCATGGGCAGGGATGTTTTCCACTATCCCAGGCTGATCCAAGCCCCATCCAGCCTGGCCTTGGACACTTCCAGGGATCCAGGGGCAGCCCCAGCTTCTCTGGGCACCCTGTGCCAGGGCCTCCCCACCCTCACAGCCAAGAATTTCTTCCTAACATCCAATCTAAAACAACCCTCTTTCAATTTAAAGCCATTTAAAGCCATTCTTCTCTGGATTAAACATTATTAAACCTTGTGCCAAGGTCAGTGGTTCAACCTGGGGGGTACAGAAGGTGGGTTCAGGTGAATTGTTTTGTTCAGCCACAAACTTGTGACTGTGGTCGAGTCAGATCTAGAGATTCCCATCTGGAATCTCGTCCCCTTTGGGCTTCCAGGCAACTTCTCAGCCATCAACCTGCTGTTCCCTCTGTGAGAATTTAACCTCTAAAGAGGTTGGGTTTTTAGTGCACAAAAGCATCACTAGGTGTTGCTGCAGAGCAGAACTTCCAGCCTGAGTCAGTGTGATTCGATTCAGCATAGCAGTGGGGATTTTTCCCTTTTGTCTGGGTCATATTTCTGGAGTGAGTTGTTACAAGCCCGCTTGGCTGTTTCTGATATGTCACCTGGGCTGACAAACTGCCCATTTTTGATGTTTTTTAATGAAAAGGCAAGGCCATACATGTTTAAAAGTGTGTGTCTGTTCATGCAGGACCATAAAAAGAAGCAGGGCCATCCACAACAACTCTGAAACCCAAATCCTGCACATGAGGGAAAGATTTTTTAACATAAAAATCCTCACTGGCTGGTGTTTCTCCATCCCAGAACCAGCAGTTTTCCTTACACTGTGCCTGAAAACCATTTGCACTTATAAAAAGCAGCAAAAAAAACCCTCACCTCCATGGATAATTGCTCTGTTGGAGTGATCATAAATCTTTACAAGCAGAATTTGGAAGAGCCTAAAGTTATTTCCAAGTGCCAGCAATCATTTTGAGGGGACTCCCTTCCTGCAGAGACCAGATCTGGCAGTGTAAAATTCATGGAAAAACCTGGTGGCTTAAATGCAGAGCCAGGGAACCTCAAATTTGATGTGGTGGTCTCCTCAGCAGAGGAAGCTCTTCTGACTCTCTTTCCTTCACCATGAATGTCAGGCAGGAGACAAATCGAGAAGCCCTTTTGATTTGATCAGTCCTGGAATGGAACAACTGAGAAACAGCCCTGGAACATCTTCAATAGGGCAATAAAACCTCGAGGGAAAGGCAAAGAAATGGCTCTGCTGGCTCCTTGTGGCACCCATGTGGCCCTAAGTTGAAAAATAATGATGATAAACATCAAGCCCAAAGGCTGGACTCGGTAATCTTAAGAGATCTTTTTCAACCTTAATGATTCTGTGAGTCTGGGAGGAAGAATATGACAATGATGATAACATTATATTATTATTATTACTACTACTACTACTACTATTATTATTATTAATAATAATAATAATAATACTATTAATATTGTTATTATTTCCCTATTAATACTATTGTTATTGCTACAATTACTATTAATTACTATTATTATTACAATTACTATTACTGTTACTATTACTATTACTATTACTATTACTATTACTATTACTATTACTATTACTATTACTATTACTATTACTATTACTGTTACTATTATTAACTTCCATTATTGCTGTTGAGGGTGATGATGCTGTTTTAATTTCAAAGAGACAGAAATACTGCCCAGGCCAGGCTGCAGCCCAGGAGCTTTGGGCTCACGTGGCACAAGACTGAGAGGGTTCTTGGTGTGCCTGGGACCCTTTAGGGTTTGTGTGGGATTTTTACAGGGCCAGGCCTGCTCAAGGAAGGAGCCAAACATGGTGTGGAGGCAGCTGCACTGAGGCCAAACAATCCTGCAGAAGGAAATCCAGGAATTGATGACAAGCACGTCTGTAAGGGGGTGTTTGGGGGCTGACAGCCAGCAGGGAAGAGGAGACCTGCCCTGGCTGCCAGTGTGGTTGCACCCTAAATATTTTGCTCCCACAGGATCTCCTTTGCAGGCCCCACCAACCCTTTAAACTCTCCTGCGCCTTTCAAACAGAGACAGGGACAATCTCAGCTGCCAGGGCTAATTCTGACCCTGTCATTAAGCTAATGAGTGGATCTCAGCCCCAGTCACAGTTTAATTTGTTGCAGGGAGCGTGGTGGAGCTTCCCTGTCACTGTCCATGGCCAGTTTCCTTGGGAGCTGCTGTGCAGAGGCAATGCACTAAAGCTGGAAAGATTCACTTCTTCCTTCACAGAATCACAGAATGGCTTGGGTTGGAAGGATCCTTAAAATTCATCTTGTTCCACCTCCTGACATGGATAGAGGCACCTTCCACCACACCAGGCTGCTCCATGCCCCATCTAACCTGGTCCCTGCTCCCAGTGACAGCAGAAAGTGAAAATCATTGACTCCTAAATCCCTCTGATGATATGCAGGAGAGACAAAAGGAGTCCTTGCTCCTCAGCCACAAGGGACATTCACCTGTTCTGCAGTCCTGCACCACATCCTGGCACAGATCTGGGCTGGTAGAGTCGAGAGTACAAAATTCATGGAACAATTTCTGCATCAAAAGGTTGACCAGCCCTGGCACAGCTTCCCAGGGCAGTGATGGAGTCCCCATCTCTGGAAAGGTTTAAAAGCCACATAGGTGTGGCACTTGGGGACCTGGTTTAGTCCATTTCCTGCTCCTCCAGCTCTCAGCAGCCCCTTAAATCCTTCCCAAGGGGAAGCGCAGGAGCTCAGCTGGGTGCAGAGGCTGGGCTCAGTGAGGTTCCTCCTGCCAGGAGCAGAGACACAGGAATCCTGCTGGGAGCCAGGAGCCCTTGGCTCTGCACAGCTGGGGGAATGTGATCCTGCAGCTTTGGGAATGATTGTTACTTCAGGGGGACTTTGTTTATTTGCAGCAGCCTCAGCAAGGACAGTGCTCCGCCGATGATTTCACTGCCGGCCCGCTTCCCACACTGTCCCAGCTTCCCAGGGCGCTGCATGTGCCTTTTGTGGACTCTGACAAGTGTTGACTCTGAAGTTTTGCAGAGTTTCTGCATCTCAACCCACGAGGAAAACGAGACTCTGCTTAGGATGGGCAGGGCATTGGTGCTGCCCCAGTCAGGGTGCAGAACCCATCCTGCACCGTGCCTGAGACATCCCAGTATGAGACAGCCACCTCCCAGTATGAGACAGCCACCTCCCAGTTTAGGTCACTAATGGGATTTAGCTCAGCCCAGTGCTTGTCCCTGATGGTCCAGATTTGCTGGTGGTGTGCCAAGTGAATGAAAACACACGTCATGGGGAAGGAAAACAGAAAAACAGTGGGGCTACAAGGCTGGGGTTAATTCCATGGTTAATTAAATCTATTGCTCTGGATATCTCTTGGTGGGGCACAGAGTGCTTTACGTCAGGGGATTCAGCTCCATGGCACATTTGGACATGCCTGGCTTTGTCTTTTCCCTTGCTCTTTAGGGAGGAGGAAGCTGTTGCTAAGATGGATCAAATGTGATCATTCAGGCAGCCCAAAGCACAGGGTGCTCAGGTAGCAGCTGGACACACAGGATGAGGTGTTTGAAGCAAAAACACCCATATTTTATCCTAAATATCAGAAAAGGCACAGGGCAGAGACACATCTGAGCATCTGGAAATCACATGGACATTCCATGAAGGGGAACCCACATCTTCTAATGCAGAATATCACACACCTCATTCTTCCTGACAGCAGAGACAGGGCATCAAGGATCCGGTGATTTCTCCTTGGATTTCAGGACTGCACCACCTCTGCTCGAGCCCTGTGTGACCAAGACCCACCCACACTCCAGATAATTGCAGAAGTTGGGGACAATTGTAGGGAAAGGTGTGATCCCATGCATGTGTGGCACCTAGACATGCCACAAAGACCAGGATCATGTGTGGGCAGAGCTTCAGACACAGCACATGAATGTTTGCTTTGTGCTGCTCCCCAAATATCCCAGCAAACAAAGGGAGAGTGGGAGTGGGATAAACAGAAGAGCAGCACCTGGTGATAGATCCAAGCCTGATCATTGCAAAAGCACCACAAAGGTAGCAGGGAAACTGAGATACAGCAGAAAAAGTGACTTATAAAGTGAAATGCTTCAAAACCTGCTTATTTGTGTTCCTGTGTCTCTGCCATGAACTCTGATGGAAGAACCACTCTCACCACAGCCAGAACTGCAAGTCTCAGTGGCATCATGAGCAAATCTTTGCCCTCCAAACCCTCAGCTCACTCCTAGAGCTGAAGGTTTTCCAAGTCTGGACAATGAGGAGTTACCTTTGCTCCACGGATCTCACCTTTGGTGGTTTCACTCTCCCGGACGAGGAAAGAGCCAACTTTGTTCCCAGAAGACAACAGCAGCCGTTCAGCATCTTTTCTGCTCAGAGTTCTAAAATACCACCTGGGGGACAGAAAAAGCAAAATCATGGCTTGAAAAGGAAAAACCCTAAAGAAAAAGGAAATTCCTCCACTTGGTTCTTTCTTTTTTTTTATTATCACACTGTGAAACTGAGGGTTGTTCTTATCATCAAGTAGTTTTGTATCTGCTGGAAAGTAATAGATTGTTTTGGGTAGATTAACACCAGATTTGGGTCACTTTGGGCTTGTTTCACAGCCTGGAAATTCAGACAGTGTGGAGAGTAGATGGGATGTGCTGGATCCCATACACAGAAGTTCAGGCTTTGGATACAAAGAGCTTTTATGTCTCTGCCACCTTTCTGTGAGCTGCTAAATACTTGTTGAACTCAGTGGTGGTTGGGTCCCTCCAAGAAGAGATTGCAGGCAGGACTGATCATTTAGAGCTGAATTCCATAGAGGAAGATAACCCATGGAAAAAAATTCCCCTTCTGTTTGTATTATAGGCAAAATAAACTCTTTTGGCTCCAGCCTTTCATTGGATCTTCCTTGCAGGGAGGCTGCACCTGGGCTCATTTTAAAAGCAACACTTTCAAAATGAGCCCATTTAAAGTGGGTCTGGGCACTGGCACTCAGTTTTCTGCCTTGTTAAATTGTTGGTGTGGTCCCTGACAGATCCAAGCCCTGGATCAGTGCACCCCATCCAGAGATTCCCAGTTTACAAATGGAAGGTGAAGAGGTTTAACACCATTTGTGTGGGTGGACTGGCCCATAACCTTTCTGTCATCCTCCCCCAAATCCTTGTTTTCCACAGTGGGTGTAATCAATGGGACAAGAACCTTTTCCCGCTTTCCCCACAACAAACTCATCCTCTCTTTCCACACCAATATGATGATTAAAAACTTGTCCTGAGATTTTGGGCAACATTGTTTAGGACGAGGAAAGGCCTCCTGCCATCCAGCCCAGCAGTGACACCTTCCTGCCCTCAATAAATCTCCTCCTGGAGCTTGTTGAGATCCAGGGCACTGCATCGGTGCTCATCTCTCAAAAGCTTTCCCACTTACTTTTCCTCTTCCAAACTGTCCACTTGTGCCACGAAGTTGCTGGGGATGTATCCTTTCCTCCCGGTGCTGAGGGACTGTGCCAGCCACCAGTCGCCCTCGCTGCAAAGGGAGCAGAGGAAAAGGTGTGAGTGCCCGGAGGAGGTGTTGGGACAAGCTGAGGCTGTGAGGATGGGGATCGTGGGGTTGGAGCACTGCAGATGGACTAAGACTCCATAATCTGCTCTGCAGCTCCCTCTGGATTCCCTAGGACCAAAACCAGGTTGGAGGCTGTTGGTGATTCAGGGACTGTGGAGGTGAAAATCTCTTTCCATGAACAAGGAGCAACCACAGACCCAAACCTTTGCCACACACCTCGAGTGAGAGAAGGAGCATCAGGGTCACGGGGTTTATTTTGTCTCTTGAACAGGGCAATGGGGTCCTTTCTGCTCCCTCCTTTGTGCTCCAGATACCTCACCTTGCTGTCCCACTGCTGCCTGAGCCACCAGCCATGCCCCAAAGCCATCCCCATGTGAGCGCTTCTCCACCTCCTTGTCCCACAGGTCCCAATCCAGAGTGTCTGGATGAGAAATGTCACCTCTGGAGGCCACTTCACAGAGCTGCCAGGGGTGGAGCAGCCCTGCAGGGTCTGGGGGCCCCAAGCCCACCTCTGCCCTGTTATGGACTGGGCCTCCTCTGTGGTGAGTTTGAGAAGTTGAAACGAAACCTCACAAGTGTCTGGCTTGGTCCTGTCCTTTCCTCTGACTACACCCAACCCACATCCTTTGCAGAAGCAGAATCAGCACAAACACAGGGCAGGAGCTGTTTTTTCTGTTGTTGTTATTTGTGCTGCTTCTGCACCCACTGATGGCAAACAGGGTCCTGGTAGCACCCAGGCAGGGACAATACCCAGCCCCAGAGCATCTGTGACCCGTGGAAGTGTCGCTGTGCAGAGAAGAGCCCGCAGCCACGCTCTGGAGCAAAGCCAAGGCACAGGCTCAGCTCTGGTCAGCTGCAAAGTGGTGTCTGACCCCAAGGTCCCTCCTTTCCCAGCCTCCTCGTGCTCATCTCTGAGCTTCCTCCTGGCAGCAGGTCACTCACTTGGAGAGGACCTGCAGTTTCTCCCCCTTGACCAGCTCCAGGTCACGGTCACTTGAGGCAGGAAAATCGTACAGTGCAACCACGAACAAGTGATCTGAAAGAAGAATTAACGCCTTTGAATCCAGACTGCTCCTTGAGTGGCTTGATGCACACCTGGGTGTCTGGTGGGGCATTTCAGCCCCTAAACAGGGGGTTCTGTCACCCTCCCACCCCCCAACCCAACCTTTCCACCAACCCAGCTTTCTTGCTCACCACAACCTCTGCTCAGGGATTAACACTGATTCGACAAAGCATTTCCTGGGTACATATTTTTAAAACACTGCAGAACCAACCCCCCCCGGCCACAAAACACAGAATGCCAACAAGAAAAAGGGATTTGTGTGGAATTAGAAGGGTCATAAATAACCTGTCAGAGTTCAGTCTGAGTTTTACACAGTGGTAAATGAAAACTGCAACACTTCCCAGGGTGGCTGTGGAATTTGACTCTAAATGATGTGGGTTTTTTGATTGAAAAAGCATAAAGTCATTGCAGTCTCTGTTATTTGGGGCTGTTTCTGGGATTTAGCTCTCCCTGGGCTCATGGTCTGTGGCCTGTGCTCTGGGCTCATCGAGGATCTTGTCATCCCTCCCTCTTGAGCTCTTTTCCTTGCAGATCATGGAATAGTTTGGGTTGGAAGGGACCTTGAAGATCATCTCGTTCCACCCCCTGCCCTGGGCAGGG
>NC_031770.1:109994108-109995560 GCF_001522545.3 Parus major
TTGCAAAAGCACCACAAAGGTAGCAGGGAAACTGAGATACAGCAGAAAAAGTGACTTATAAAGTGAAATGCTTCAAAATAAATCTCTTAATTTTTTCCTGAACTAAATGTTCCCTAAAAATTCTGAAAGCTGCAAATCCTTATGGACAGCAGCTCTCCTGCTTGGCATCAGCTCAGCAGGGACATGTGGAGGTGAGCCCAGGCACGGGGCACATGGGGAATTTCAAAGCAGGATGCTAGAGTGTGACACAGCACCACATCCCTGGCAGCTGAGAGAGACAGAGACTGGATGAGATTCCAGCTGCTGCATCCAGACCCTGGCACTATTTAATTTTCTGGAGGAAAGTGGTGGAAGGAACACTTCCATGGTGGAAGGAACAGATGCTGCCTTGGAGACCTCCCTTGTGAACAGGAGGAAAAAAGAGACAAGAAAGGCAGAAGGAAACTCTACCATAGAACCTTTTGTAGGATGGAGGAACCAGAATGTTCCCTCTCTGACTGTTTGGGCCTTTGGAAGTATTTGGGAAACAAGTCAAGGAAAAGAAGGTTCCATAGGATTTCAGATGGATGCTCCAGCTCTCCACTGAACAAGTCACAGCCGGACAGCGTGATCTTAGCGGTTTTCCAACCTAAACAACTCCTTGATTCTGTTGGGAAGACACAAAGCACCTTTTCTTAAGGAAGAAGTCCTGCATCCATTTGAAGGGAAAGGAACCTAATGACAGCAAGACTGAAACACTTTCCTGAAGTACTCTATGGATCTGGTTCAGAGCAGAACCACGGGACCACCACGATCAGCAGTTCCTCCGTGCTGCCAACACACATGATGGCCCAGAGGAAGCAAAGAGAAAAAAAGTAGGAAAGAAACAATATGAATTTCCCATGGGACAACCTAAACTGATTTCCAGACTCTATGAATTAATAGCACGGAACAAAGACATTGAATTACATGGTTATATATTATATTTAATAATGATTTATATATTATGTTTAATAATGATATCCACTGCCCAAGAAGAGTGGGTGCAATGCTCTGGCCTTTCCATCCTCACTGGATCACTTTTTCAAAAGTCAGACGTGTTCATATCGAAAGAAAGTGGATAAGATCCATCTATCCTGCTCCAGTCAGTCTCCTTCCAAGAGTTCTGGTTTGTATGAATTCCCCTTGCCATAGGCTACCAGGAAAAGCATGTTTCCCCTGGGAAAATGACTTCTTTTCCAAAAAATTCTTCAAGTTTCTGTTGCAAACAGGAGAAATACTCCTTCAGGAGTGTATAGAAATATCTTTTTTAAAAAAAGAAAAAGGAAAGAGAGAGGGAAGAAAAGGAAAAGAAAACCTCTGAACTATTTTGGAAAATCTGCTTATTTGTGTTCCTGTGTCTCTGCCATGAACTCTGATGGAAGAACCACTCTCACCACAGCCAGAACTGCAAGTCTCAGTGGCATCATGAGC
>NC_031770.1:109996715-109997218 GCF_001522545.3 Parus major
CTGTGCCAGGGAACAATTCCTTCCTCACCTCTCACCCAAACCTGCTCTGTGCCAGTTTAAAACCACTGCCCCTCATCCTGTCACTATCTGCCCATATGAAAATTCCCTCTCTGTCCTTGCTGTGAGCCTTGTCCTGTGCCACGATGCTCTGACACAGCCCGGGGCTGCAGCTGAAGCTCTCGGTTTGCAAAGCCCAGAGGTGCTGGGGCTGCTCTCGGGGAAGCTGTGCAACCCTTCCCCTGTGCTTTGCACGCTCAGAGCTGCTGAAGCAGAAAAGAACAGCTATTTTGGGGAGAATCAAAATTTATACAAAGAACCAGCACATGCACAGGATCATGAAAATCAAACCAAAACACTGTGGTGAAAAAGGAAAGGAAAGGAGAAAGAGGGGAAAAAGGAGAAGGAGAAGGAGAAGGAGAAGGAGAAGGAGAAGGAGAAGGAGGAGAAGGAGATTATAATATATTATGAGAATAAAGAGAAAGAGAAAAAAAATTGGATAAAAA
>NC_031770.1:109997257-110022990 GCF_001522545.3 Parus major
AAAGAAAAAGAAAAAGAAAAAGAAAAAGAAAAAGAAAAAGAAAAAGAAAAAGAAAAAGAAAAAGAAAAAGAAAAAGAAAAAGAAAAAGAAAAAGAAAAAAAAAGAAAAAGAAAAAGAAAAAGAAAAAGAAAAAGAAAAAGAAAAAGAAAAAGAAAAAGAAAAAGAAAAAAAAAGAAAGAATGGGAACTGTACTGCAGAAAGGCTCAGCCTAATTAATGCATGGAGACCGATGGACAGCCTATTATTAGCATTTTTCAAAACAGCCTGTCAAGCCACTGTCTTTGGGTGACCTTTTCAAATAATGCCACCAGCAAGGGAGCCAGACTGGCCCTTTGTCACAGCAAGATAACCGTGTCTCTGGGGCAGCTTGGGGTTCGTGTCTGTGCAGGGCTGGCTGCTGCTCCGATGGCAATTTGTTAGCGAGGAGAAAGGGTCAGCGTGGGAGGAAAGGCAGCTCTGGAAAGCAGAGCCCTGAGCAGCTCCCTGCAGGCTTTTGAGAAGGAAATCGGAGATCCATGAGAGGTTCCAGCAGAGCCTCTCTCCCAGGATGGGAAAAGGATGATCAGTCACGAGGGAGGATGCTTTGAAGTCTGAAAATAGCTGGCACGGTTGGGGGCTTCCCCTTGAGGCAGCTCGAATTAGCAATGCACCCAAACTCTGTCTGCCTCCTTGAGAAAGTTGTTATCGCACATCTGCTCAGACATGAAAGGCTCTGGTGCCTCCTGTGAGGTGTCCACAGCCAGCCTGTGATCCACACACACACCCTCCTGCTCCTCTGGAAAGGGAAAGAATGCAGTGATCACGCTCCTGCTTGGAAAAATGGGAGCAAATGTGGAAATATCTCCAAGCCCAGAGTGGCTGTGTACTCCAGAAAATGAAAACGGAGTTTTGATCTCGAAGTGACTGACGTAAGTGAAAATAAATGAAGTTAAAAAGAGGGAGTACAGCAAGAACAAAAAGGGTTTGTATGCTGAAAAAAATGCTTTATCACCTCTTATCCCAAAACAGGCACTGAGAACACTGAAACGAGCCAGCAGAAAAGCTCTCTCTGCCCAAGCCAGCAGGAGTTGCCATCTCATGATGAAAGGGGCTCTTCCTGTCCCTGAGTCCATCACGCCAGGAGAAACTCATGGATAGCACTGCCTTGGCCAGTTTGATCCACTCGGGCCACGAGAGGCTCTGCAGATAAAGCTGCCAGCCCCAGGCTTTGATTGGGAGCCAAACACATCCTGGCTGGGAGCTGCTGTCAGGAAAGTCTGATACCAGCAGGGTTTGTGGAGGCTGAGCGCCAGCTTGGTGGCTCCATGGGGGCGATTCAACCAATCCTCCCACTGCTGGCTTGTCCTGGATGGAAGGACTTTGCAACCACCTCATGGCCACAAAGCTGGGCTCAGACTGTGCCAGGGTGTCCCAGAGGATCAGCTGTTGGTTTGGAGCCCTTTTAGGATGGTCCTGGTGTCAGTGGCAGCCTGCAGGACACGGTGGGCAGCTGGGTGCACTGAGCTGTGGGTGACTGCTGCTGGAAATGGGGTCAGCTCTCTGTCTCAGCCAGCATGGGCTGGAATCACTGAATCCTAAACTTGGGAAAGACCTCTAAGGTCATCAAGTCCAACCCAGCACTGCCAAGGCAACCCCTAAACCATGTCCCCAAGTGCCACATTCCTGTGGCTTTTAAATCCCTCCAGGGATGGTGATTCCATTGCCTGGGCAGCCTGATCTGGAGACTGATAATACTTTTTGTGAATTTCTTTTTCCTGCCATCCAATTTAACCCTCCCCTGGTGGGTTAAATCTCCTCTTGTCCTTTCACTTTTTACCAGGGAGAAGAGCTCAACCCCTACCTGGCTACAATCTGTTTTCAGGGAGTTGTGCAGAGCCAGAAGGGCCCCCTGAGCCTCCTTTTCTCCAGGCTGAGCCCCTTTCCCAGCTCCCTCAGCCTCTTTTCCTCAGATGTGCCTCCAGATCAAGGTAAACATTTTTGATGAGAGGTTTTAATTTCTCACTAAAAACTCATCCTTTTCAGTAGAAACAACCCTTCCTTTTCCCACTTCATCTTAAACTCACATTTCTGACAGCATTCCTTTCAAGTGCAAAACCACATTCATGTAACAACAACAAAAAAAAGGACCAAGAATTTCAGCATGAACTTTGAGATGCTGCAAAAGACCTCAAGTTCCAGAGCATCTGGATCTGAAACTCAGTCCTGATCATATTTTGGTCAGAAAGAAGCAAGTGAAGAGGTGGGAGAAGTTGTGGTTCCTCATGAGAAGAAGTGGCCTCGCAGAGAGTTTGACTCCTTGTGCTGCTTCAGGTTATTAAAATCCCTGAGGACAAGCACCCAAAACCACCAGCTCTTTCCATCAGTGGGATTTAAATCCAGCTGTGAGCAGCTGGAAGGGCAAGAGCAGGGGTCATGCTGCCTATTTTCTATGTCTTTTCCATCCAAAGCAAGCAAACAGCAGCTCTACCATGGGATTCTTGGGTTTGGGGCCCACCATGGGCCAGGACTTTGCAGTGTCGGGGGCTTTTAGGGTTCAGAATTAAAATTTTGACACCAAAGAGACTTAAAACCAGCCTTAAAAACTTTGTGATTGCTCAGGGAACTGTGCTAAAATGAATGGGAGACTCACACCATGGAAGAACCTCCCCCAATGAATAAAGGATTGGTGATGCCACATGGACCACATTGAATCCAGAGTTCTGCACTCCTTGGCTGCCTTTGTGTTACTTCCATGAGGATAAATAATGTCAGCAGGAATTAAGGGTTTTTTTGTTAAAAAAAAAATAAATAAATGATTTCTGAGACAGGGGTGTGGAAACTGGAATTTCAATAACTCAAGATCAGGAAAAAAAAAAACAAAGAAAAATCATTCAAAATGCAAGGAGATTAAAAAAAAACAACAAAAAACCCCAAAAAATTAATAAAAAAAAAGGAAAAGAAAGGGTTGATTTTACATTACATGCCACACTTCCATAGCCAATAATTTTTCCTGATTGAATTTAAAGTGCTCCCACTGTATTTAATTCATCCCTTTGAATTTATTTTTTTATATGATGTGATTGCCTGGATTTTGTGCTTTCTCTTTAGATTCATTTGAATTGCTGTCACTTAGAAGATCTCTGGTATCTCAAATATCTTGCATGATTCTTATCAGCCTGTTTTGCCACACAGGGCACAGTCAGATGTACCATCATTTCAGAAAACTCAGACACTGGCAGAGAAAAATAGGAAGCTTTCCACACTGTCAGTGTGAATATTCCTCCAGAACTGGAACTGAATCTAATGAACAAAATTCATTTTGAGAGCTGAAAATGGCTAATATTGTACTTAATCCATTTTTTTAGCACCTTTCCACTTCTGCCTTCAGGCATGAAGGAGAAGTAAAATCTGCCTCCCTGATCACAATTTCTGCTGTGAATCTGACCCAGAGCAGGGGAAAAAAACATGTGATAAAAATCCTGTGATAAAACCCCTGTGATAAAACCCCTGTGATAAAAATCCTGCGAAGGACTGTCAATCCCTGCTCAGTTGGGGAGGTGGGAGAGCACGGCCACTTTGAAATGTGCCATGAAAACAATTCAGCAAAAGAATTTCTGGAAAAATGGTATTTCCATGAAAACACACCCCAGCTCACACGGTTGAGGATCTTCACCTCCCACAAATTTCATCTCCATAACAAAAGCCAAATTTGAAGAATATTTTGATGCTGCAGGAGTTCCTGTGCTGGGCCCATGGTAGGAACCCTCCATCGCCATCCATAAGACCTAAAAGGACCTAACACTGTCATTCCCATTTATCCACCACCCCCTTTTCTCTTCCCTCACACCATCTCCCCTAATCCTACCCTTTCATCCACATGAAGAACTTCCATGAGTTGCTAACTGCCCTCTTCCAAGCTTCCTCTATTTTTTCCCCCCCTCTTCTACTTATCTCTCTCTCTGTCCTTAATCTGCAGAACTTCTTTGACAGAAATACACATGAGCTGCTGTTGGAGGCTGGGCAGAGGGAGCTGGGGGCTCCCTGCTAAAAGACAATAATCTCCAAACACCATCTGTGACCCGCAGATAATTGCAGAGGTGGATGAAGCCAGCAGCCCGTCTCCAGGCAGGGGCTCTGTGTATCCTTATTTTGTGCTCTTTCCTTTCTTCTCCTTCTCTTTGTAGCCTCTCTGGGCTCTCTGATGCCTGCTATTTCCTCTGAAACTTTCAGCTGGCTGGATAAAGCATCCATGACTTGTCAGTCTGCAGACAGGGCAGAGAAATCTCACACAGCTCCAGTCTCAGATCTCCCTTTGCTCCGCCAGCCGTGGAATCACAGGATTGGAAGCCACCTTAAAGATCACCTGGTTCCAAAGGAGAGGGACTGCTTTTCCCTCTCTGTTTCCTTGATGAGCAGGGGGAAATTGGCAGCTGCAAAGGCTTGGTGATGTAAACTGAGTTTTCTGAACCAATCTGATAAACTCCCCGTCTGGCACGGCTGCGAATGCAGAAACCACAGGCCAGTGACGTGATGGCTTGTCCTCAAACCCTGACATTTGGGGACCACCACCCTGCAAAACCCCACGGGGAGGCAAAGAAAGCAGAACCTTACCTTGTGCAGAGGCTTGGTTTAGATGAGGGTTGTTGATAGCTTGTCTCCCCTGTGATGGAAACAGAAAGGAAAAAAGGAGGTATTTATTACTTTGCTGTGTGTCAGGGAGAACTGATTTCAGCTTCACAGACGAGTGGGAGTCTGGTCCAGAGTAAGTCAGCAGCCCCTGAGCCTGGCTCCACACATTGTGATGGCTTTAGCACATTTTGCCATGGGGTGTTCATAGCTGTCTCCACAGAAAGCTGGAATAACCCTTGGCTTCCCTCTGGGCTAAAGCAGAAATCTGCTGCCCACTCATTTGGAGCCTGCTCTGTCCAACCCCTGTCCACTGATGCCAGATTTGGGGTCACTGAGGGATGAGATAGGAATGGTCCAAATGAGAAATAGCAATTGCAGAATTGTTTGAAGCAGAAAAACAGAGATACTGTCTGCCATAATTGTCCCAAGGATCATGGGTATATGATATCCTTTGCTCAAGATTACATTCAAAAAATGGAGGCAGTGACTGCAACAGCAAATTCATCAGAGAACTGCAGAAATCATAGAATATTTGATGGTCCTTGTGGATATCCACTCAGGATATTCTGTGATTCAATGATTCTATGATTCCTGAGATGGAAGGGGCCCAGAAAGATCATTGATCCAGCTCTGGGCCCTGCACAGAAACCCCAGCCATCCCATCCTGTGCCTCAGAGCATTGTCCAAACTCTCCTGGAGCTCCGGCAGCCTTGGGGCTGTGCCCACCACCCTCTGGGGAAAGAAGAACCTTTTCCCAACATGCAGACTGAATCTCCTCTGACCCAGCTCCAGCTGCTCCCTTGGGTCCTGTCCCCTCTCACAGAGAGCAGAGATTGCAGCTGCCCCTCCACTGTCCCTCAGGAGGGAATTGTAGACAGTGAAATGAAATATCAACAAGTTACTGCAACTCATCTGGGCACAGTTTTAAAATGTTGACTTTGTCCCTGGTTTGGTTTGGCCCTGCTGCTGGAGCTGGCAAATTGTCCATAGATCACTCCAAATGAGCTGGGATGGAACCACCGTGTTTTGGGGGATAACAGTTTGAAACTGGCCTTCACCCACCTTAGAGCGCCTGTGGTGGGTGTTTGACCACAGCAGGTACTTTTATACACGTGCAAAAGTGGTGAAATGCAGACACAGAACTAAAAACACCTCATGTTTTCTGCCTGCACCACCCTTTGACCCCAGCTTAGCAGCAGTGTGGGGTGGGAGAGCTGCTCATCCCCTGCCATTTCTCATTTAAGTGGAAGGAATTTGGATTACCCCTGACATGTTGGAGCTGAGTGCCTGTGGCAAAAGGTAACAAATGGCAAATGGTGGTCAGTGATACAGTATTTATACTGATAGTGGCTCCTCTCCAGGGGGCTGGAGAGAACGAAATTTAGGAAAATAACATCTTTTTTGTCAATCTGACATCTGCTGTCATGAAAACTGGACTGAATAGCCATGGGAGAACTCAGAAAAGCAAGTAAAGGTGTGAAAAACATCTCCAGCTGTCATACAAAGCAATGATCAGCAATTCCTCCCCTCTCCCAGGGCTCGAGGTGGTTTTCACATGAGAGTTGCACCTCGAGCTTCTCTTGTGCTGGCTGCTGGCTGCAGTGCTGGCAGGGGCAAGGAAAGACAGAACAATTTCATGTCCTTTGGACAGCAGCAGAGGTGAAGTGAGTCACAAAGTTTAAACAAGGAGTTTGTCATTTGAGGTCTCCCAAACCCTTCCCCAGCTCCTTCCTGCTCTGTGTCCAGGCCAGCAGAGGCTGGGGCAATGCAAAGGGAGCAGCAGATGCCCAGGATTTCTGAGTCTCAGCTCACCCTGACACAGACTGGCTGCAGACCCCCTTCACTCTGCCCGTGGAGGACTCACAGTGGGGAAGTTTCCATTGTGGTTTGCAGCTTTGAATCTTAGCCTGAATCTGACCCATCTTGCAAGTCAGCAACATCAGCCTGGGTTTCAAAGTGCTGATGAGAAGATATTTCAAAGTACCAATACACAGTATTTTAGGGGTTTTATATATACAGAGGTTTCTTGGAGCTCTTCCCATCCCTGTCCAGAAGGGATCAGCTGGGAGGACCAGGTTTTCCAGAGAAGCTGTGGATGACCCTGGATCCCTGGAAGTGTCCAAGGCCAGGTTGGACAGGGCTTGGAGAAACCTGGGATAGTGGAAGGTGTCCCTGCCCATGGCTGGGGGTGGCGCTGGATGGGCTTTCAGCCATCAACCCAAATAATTCTGTGATTCTGTGATTCTAAATATTGCCTGAATCACTGCAGACACCAGCTGAGCTGTGAGGGGATCCCAAAAGGACACAAAACTGCAGGCTTACCTTGGGTGGGGCAGGAGGAGGTTTGCCCTTGGTTTTTGGGTTGCCCCCAGAAGTGTGTTTCTCATTGGGCATCAGCTGATTTTTGCTGCCAAACAACCCCATCCTGGAAGGAAGAGCAGAAATTGTTCTTAATGAGACTGCTCTTGGGGAAAGGTGCAGGCACAAAACAGTCTTTGCATTCATGAAGAACCAGGTGGGGAAGATCAGAATGCAGGACAATAGGACAGGGAAGAGAGGAGTTTAAAACCATCCTGTCTACAGTCCTCCTGCTACCTTGGACCCTGTGAGCCCCATGGTTTCTGTTCCCATATGACCCTGGTGTTTCACACTTCACAAATGAGGTTCAGACAGATGCTGTAAGTCACCAAAAAAAACAAAAACAAAAAAAAAAAAAAGGCTGAAATGCTTTGGATATGTCCCCTCTCCAACTCAGAGATCCCCACCTGATACTGAACTTGCTCCAGAGCTGGGTGATGCCAGCGGGATGAAGATGGATTTATCAATAGCCCTGTGCTGAGCTGTTCAGCTGCACCAGGGCTTCAGGAGGGTCACACAGTGCCTGGCCCAGGAGCGAGTCACCTCGGGCTGCTCAGAGCTTTCTGCAGCTCGTGTCCCTCCCACGCAGCGAGGGCAGAGCGCAGATGTGGCCGTGCACGGAACCAGTCCCGCTGCTCCTCACGTTTCAGCAGCACAGACTCACACCTGGTTTGTCCAGGAAGCCACAGGAACTCTTTGGCCCTTTGGAATACTGTAAGAAGTTTTAGGAATGTGGTGCAGCTTGCATCCCATCCTGCTTGTAAAGTGTGGGCTGAGGGATTGTCTCATCCATCTTCAAGTCGGGTACTTTTTGGTGTGCTCTGGGTCCTCACAAGGTGTGGTTCTCCCAGAAATCATGGATTAGGTTCCCCCATACCCTATGGATACCTCAGACCTCCTGGACACCCCAAGGATCACTAGACACAAAGGAATCAAGCCCTTTCCATGGATCATCATCTGGTCTGCATTAAGGTTTCCAAACTTGGGCTTGAGGAGTGTTTGACTTTCATCCTAGAAATGTAATTTCAGCTCCGGTCAGGAATTCAAGGATAATAATGGGTCTGGGTAGCCAAAATGGCCAAACTCTGCTTGGAGCCTCAAAAATGAAGGAGCAGATGAAGCCAGCATTGCTGAAGTGCAGCATCTAGTGCCAAAGTCTGCCCCACCCCTGCTTTGAACCAAAGGCTTTGGAAGGTATGGGCTACATGCCCCAAAAACCCCCAAAATTCAAACCCTGAATACTCACAGCTGTGCAGAGACAAAATTGACTCCTATTCTTGCCAAAATACCTCAATGTCTGCCTTGATCATGGAGGACCAGGGACCTCAGATCCAGGGACATCCCCCAAATGTCAGTCTGACATTATGTCTTGGTTGTCAGATTCCAATCAGTGTGTTCAGAAAAGCTCCAAGCAAGCCAGACTCACAGGGAAATATATTCCAGTAAAAACAACTTTTTTTTTTAATTCTTTTTTTCTCTCTAGAACAGAGATAAAATATCAAAAAATCGGACACTGAAAAAAGAGGTCTAAAAGAGACACAACACAATATTAAAAGGGTTGTTGTTGTTTTTTTAAATGCCTTTTCCCTTCTGCTTTATTTTTATCATCACTGATAAGGTGTGCAAAACAGAAGGAACTGGTGAAATACTTCAGGATAGCCTGAAACACACTTCCCCCCCGTCCAAAACTTTTTCATCTCTGAGATTTCCTTTGACCTGAGTTTACAGATGGCCCATCCATCTGTCCCCAAGCCTCAGCTCCGCTCCAGGCACCGACAGCGTGGTCAGAGGGGGAGTTTCACCTATTAAATCAACCAGAGCAGTTCCTGCAGCAATTTCATTTTTGTCTGGCAGCCTCCAGGTTGCACCCAGAGCTTGCTCTGCTTAGCAGATCTGATGGGGCAATGACACATGATTCATTAGAGGGACTTTTCCTGCTCTTCCACTCACAACTTTGAGCCAGGATTTCAGATTCTGGATGGTGGGTTTTTTGCCATGAGAGTGGCTGGAATTTTCTTTTTACGCAGGGAACAGCAAGGTATCATTTAAATTCAAGGCGGGATGATGGATATGTTTAAGCTGTCACTCATTACCAGCTGTGAAAGACAGAAAATCCACCTGCAAGTTTGACATGGATTTGTTGTCCTTGTTACGGCCTCACTGGAAAATCCTGGGATCTTTGATATACTCTGCTCCCAAATGAGAGATAATTCATGCAACTGCCGTGTTTTCAGCAGATTTAGGGAAAGTGAGACACAGCACAAGTCAGCAATTTGCTTTGACTGCCAGCTGTGTCACAAGGATGATTTTATGGGAGGACTGAGAGACATCTACAGGATCATGGATGCTTCTTCTGGGTTTTCCAGTTGCTCTCAATGCGTGATGGCAACGAAAAATATTTACCCCCTCAAATATATCCTCCCACACACATCCTCCCTCTCCCCTTCCTCCCAGTGTCGAGCGGTGCAATTCGTCCAAAAATAAGAACACCAGGTACTCACATAATTAATGTAATGCAAAATAAGTAAATAAGTAAATTATTATTATTATTATTATTATTATTATTATTATTATTATTATTATTATTATTATTATTATTATTATTATTATTTTATGTTTCAGATTATTTGGGGGCCTGCAAAAGGGTATAAAATTCTGTTGGAGATTTGACCCACTGGACCAACTGGTCTTCCAAGAGGGGAGGCAACTTCTGGATGGGTCTTCACCCTGGCAGGTACACCTGCAGGACATGCAGCCCAAAGATGGGGAACACTCACTTTTGGGTGGGTGAGTTTTAATTTCAATCTTAATTTAATTTAAATTTAATTTCCATTTTCAATTTTCTCTGTTCAAATACAAAGATAAATCCTAAAGTAGCTCCACAGGTGCTTTGCAATTGTGAATTCTGCAGGGCCAAAGACTGAAAATCTGTACATTTCTAGCTGAACTTGCTTACACTGTAATGTTTTAGTCACAGCCTGTTGACCAAATCTGAGCCTAAGTGGCGTGAGCCACACTTATCTGTCTTTGAGCCATTTAGAAAGCGAGGAGATCTCATGACTCACCAGGAGAAACTGCGACCTGGTGACATTATAACATTGCAATAGATGATGGAGCTGTTATTATTCATTAGCAATATAAATCTAATCATAATCATCCACACCATCACTGTGTGCTGCTTCTCCCACTGGGCCAGGAATCTTCTCGTGGTGACAGCACAGGTGGGGCAGAAAGGGGAAGGCCTGGAGGAACATCAACCTCGGCAAGTCCCACCAGGGCTTGGGGCCATCCCAGCTCCTCTGGCAGTGTTTGAGAGGAGTGGGGACCACAACCTGACCTGGGCACCCCTGGGGGGACATTGCAGCCCTTTCTGCACCCTGCTGAGACTGGAAACACCTCTCTGCAGCCTTGGGCAGGCTCAGCCTTGTCCCCACGCCAGTGTCGGAGACGCAACCGCGCAAAAGCCGCTCAGAGAGGGGAACAACACAGCCCACTGCAGGTCAAGCCTCCCACAAAGGTCACTCGCTCCCACCCACGCACAGAAGGGATTAGAGCAGCTCTGGGGATTCACAGAATCCCAACAAATTCCTCCAGTCCCACTCTCCCACTTGCCTCCGACACCTTCGGCAGCCAACGCCACCATCCTTTGGGCCAGCAGGTGCTGAACAAAACCCAAAAAAGTCCTGCAGACAAATTTTGGATACAGAGAGCTGCTGGTTCCCATTTCACAGCTGAAATTCAATTGTCAAAAAATAATTTTATTTTCAAAAATAAAGGCAGCTGAATTGAGTGTACGTCACGCCAACGTGTTTCACTTCTGATTAATGCTTTTAAAAATTATCTTCACGAGAAAAAACAAATGAGAAAAGCCATTCAGAGTAGTTCTCCCACCCCGTTTTTATTTTTTTTTCCCCCCACTGGGAAAGAGCGCTGTGGAGAACACAATTACTCAGAAAATCATGGAAATTTCCTTTAGTGAATTTATAGTTTTTCACATCTAAAAATATTGGTTTTATTTAATAACTAAGAGGGGAGAAACTTTTTTCCTCAAGCCTCCAAATTAATAAAACAAGACC
This sequence comes from Parus major, assembly GCF_001522545.3. NCBI lineage: Eukaryota > Metazoa > Chordata > Aves > Passeriformes > Paridae > Parus > Parus major. The sequence continues at coordinate 110,008,300 of NC_031770.1, forward strand.
GTTTCAAAGTGGCCAAAAATCAAAGCAGAACAAGCAGAACAAAAAAGTTTTAAGGCAACACAAAGTTTTTTTCCATATCCCTCTTCATCAGGGAATGAAGTGATAGGACAAGGAGAAATGGGTTTAAACTGAGAGTGGAAATTTAGGTCTGATATACAGAAGAAATTCTCCCCTGTGAGGGTGGGGAGGCCCTGGCACAGGGTGCCCAGAGAAGCTGTGGCTGCCCCTGGATCCCTGGAAGTGTCCAAGGCCAGGTTGGACAGGGCTTGGAGCGACCTGGGATAGTGGAAGGTGTCCCTGCCCATGGCAGGGGGTGGAATGAGGTGATCTTTAAGGTCCCTTCCAATCCAAAACATTTTATGATTTTATGATCCTATATGGATTAAAAAAATAACAAAAATCATTTTTAGAAACAAAATGATGGAATTCTTGGGGTGGTCCTGTGCAGATCCAGGAGCTGGACTTGATGATCCTTGTGGGCCCCTTACAACTCAGGATATTCTACAGTTTTACGAGTCCAGCTCAGCTGCTGCTAGGTCATGAGTAAAAAATATTTGATGCAGAGATGTTCCTGGAAGAGCCAAGCTGAGGAAGCCAACAGACACCAGGACAACGAGCTCTGTGGTGCAGCCAGCCCTGAATTTGTGGGACAGATGTGCAGGTCACAGGAACACCAGATGTTATGGGCAGAGCCTCTAAAATGGGCTGGGTGCCCACACTGGGGAATGATAGAGTGCAATTTTAGCAGCCTTCACAGGGGCAACTGAAGTGGCATTTTGGCTACAGAAGGGTGGACACAGGTTCAAGTGTCTCTTCCAAAGATCACAGAATCACAGAATATCCTAAGTTGGAAGGAACCCACAAGGATCATCGATCCAGCTCCTGGCCCTACCCAAGACATCCCAACAATCCCACCCTGGGCATCCCTGAGAGCGTTGTCCAAACCCTCCTGGAGCTCTGGCAGCCCTGAAGCTGTGGCCATTCCCTGGGGAGCTCTTCCAGTGCCTGACACCCTCTGGGGGAAGAACCTGTCCCTGATATCCAACCCAAACCTCCCTGGTTTCAGTTTCACACCATTGCCTTGGGTTCTGTCATTTCAAAGCTTTGCCCGTCTCATTTTTACAGTGAGCAGCCCTGAACCACCTACTGCTGTTGGCTGCTTTCCTCTACCAGGGCAAAAGAGATCCAAAGTCATTTCTGAAGAGAATTCAGCGCTTTCTGCAAGAGGGATGTGGAGGACACTGTCAGGCAGCCTTGGGATTGCATGGGCGGGTACAGGAAAGGAAACAAGACCAAATCGAGCAGAAAAGCAGAAGTCTTGGCTCACCATTTGCCTCAACCCCATGAAACTGCCATGGAAAAAGAGGTTAATACCCAAGTAAGCCAACAGAGTTTCACTCTGAAGGCAGCTCCAAAAAAAACCCCCCTAAGCCTACCGAAATCACAAAATGAGCCCCCTTTCCACCCAGATTCTGTAGTGGGTGCAACAAAGTGCATTAACGGTTCACCAAGATCAGATATTTTAATTAATTTTAAAACTTAAGAATGTTGCTTTTTATAAGAACACATTTTTAAAAGGAAATGGATTAAAAAACTCTAAAATAATTACTTTGAAACTGCAGATCTAGACAATTATGAAGGGTTTAAATGCTGAATCTCTCTTTTCAAGTCCTCCCCTGTCCTGAAAGAATTGCTGAAATCAATTCACTTCAGATGCAATAATTTATGTATTCCAAATTTGCATTTTTGCATCAGTGAGGAGCAAAAAAAAATTCAGTAAAATAAATTTCCTCCGGTTCTCAGCACATCACAGATGCATTCAAATCTCTTTTCCCTCTATCAAATAGCTCTTCAGAACATTTCCTGACCTAGCACCCTTGGATTGCTTTGCAAGACACAAAATTGAAGAATTACTGAAGATCTTGGTGGATTAGCTCCTTAAATAAAAAGGAAGATTTGCTGCTGAAGCAGTTTTTGCTGTGACTGTTTTCTGCTTCTGCTGGGTTTTGGTCAACTCCTTCTTAGCTCATATTTGGAAACAATTTGCGACCTCAATGCTAAGAGGAGGTAAGAAAACAACTCCGAACCAACGTGCTGTGCTGTAAAGAGCACTGAAACCATGAGCAAGGTCTTTTTCAGAGGCAGAGGTGGAGGCTACAGCCATCCTCCGTGACATGGTGGCCAAAGCCTGGCTGTCCCATCCCTGGAGTGGAGTTCAAGGCCAGGGTGGATGAGTCTTGGAGCAACTTCACAAGTGGAAGGTGTCCCTGCCCATGGCTTTAATGTCCCTTCCAATCCAAACCATTTTGTGATTCCATGGTTCCAGCACTGCAGGAAGTCCCTGTGAAGAGCTGGAGAGCCCAGAGCAAGAATCATCGTGGTTCTTGCTGGGGAGAGGAGCAGAAGTTGGGTTTCCATGTTGCATCCCCGCTGGAGAACTGGGAATATCCTACTGGCAGTGTTCAGACCCATTCCAGTCCCGATCTTTGATGGATACCAGGTTGTGTTTGTGCAGTGAGGACTCTGTCAAACACTCTGGTCCATGTCAAAGGTCCTTGAAGGAGGACAAAGAACCCCCAGGAGCAGCTGGGCTCTCCTGCTGAGGTGAGGTGCTGATGTTGGGGCTGATCCATCATAAAACCTCTTACACCCAAAGAATCCCAAAGCAGCTGTAGCTGCCTCCTTCTCTTGGCCCCATCCTCCTCCATCCCCTTTCCAGTGCATCCCACCTCCCTGGCTTGGAGTCTGTCCAGCTCCCAGTCTTGAGCACAGCCAGTGTGGCCAAATTGTCTTGGAAATATCTGTTCCTTGGCAGCCCAGGGCAGACGGACAACAAATCCAGGAGCTTTGTGGTCCTGTGATTTATCCCTAAGTGAGGGTTACACATTTCAGGAAAGAGAATGAAGCCCACTGACTTATTCTAGGATCTCCTGCTACAATCCAAGGCACCTTTCCATTTCTATTACAATTTATATCTGCCCTAAATCTTATCATTTTTCTTCGGCCATGCTTTGCAGGTGAACCTGGCCCAAGTAAGCGAACCAAGCGGAAAATCCATCTGTTGCAGGCCTTTCTGAAGAGCTGGGACAATCTGTGGCAGAAGGCTGTGTGAGGCTGGAGGGATGTGGGAGCACACAGATTTCCAGGACCTTGAGTTTAAGCAGACGCAGAAAGTTTTTTGACAGGGAATTAAAAAAAAATATATTAAAAAAAAAAAAAAAGAGAAGATAATAAAAGCTTCTTGCTCATTCCAGAAGAAATAAAACAGCCTCCTGTTGCCAGACTGGTCATTCCCTAATCAAAACATCTGTCTGGAGGAAAAATGGCTGCTTACATTGAGTTTACATCCCTCTGGAAGCTGATGCTCGGCTGGGCTGCAGGAGGCTGCAGGCCAGGAAACAGAGCCAGGGATCAGGGTCTTGGAGAGGGGAAAAGCAGGAGGGCAGACTGCTTATCCAATCTCCCTTCATGCTTCCCTCATGAGCTCAGCCCAGGCAGCAAGGTGGGATGCCTGCTGGGAATGTCTCTGCAGGACTTGGGGGCAGTGGGATGCGCTGGAGTGGGTAAGGAGCAGGATGGGTCCAGGAGAACGAGGCACATCCCTCTGGGCACCTGCAGCCACTCTGGGGTTCTTCAGGTCTTGTGACAAAACTCCACTGCCCAACAGCCCTTCCTGCAGAACCTGGAATTTCAACCCAAAATTAAGCTCAAACCTCTCTCTGCCCAGGGTTGGTGTGGACCAAATTGAGGATGGATGCTGAGTGAGCTGGGGCACAGCAGGGAGAAATCCCCTCTGCAGGCCACCCCTGCCTGGCATCCAAACCCTATGGAAACGGGCACAGCCCATGGTCCCTTGGCCAGAATCCCTGACGTTCCATCCCACAGCACTTGGAGGACACATCTCAGGAATCTGTAGGGATCTGTAGGGATCTCCCAGCTCTGAGAAGGTGAGGAGATGGATGGGATCCATGCCTCTGTATGTGGCCACCCTAACTTCTGCCCTGGGAAAGGCCCTTCCTGGAGGCCCTGCATTCCAGAGGATGACTTTTCCCAGGGAGAGGACACCATTTTATAGGACCAAGAGGAGAAATGAACCTGGTGGCAGGCTGGTGCTCAGGAATTCCATTCCTTGGATTGGGTCTTGGAGGGAAGGATGCTCCCTCCCACCACACTCAGCTGAGGCAGAGGTCTATAGGGAAGGATGTACATCTCCAATTCCCCACCTGAACACCTCCAGCTGCGTGTCAGGAATAGCAATGGTTTGCCAGAGCACTTTCCTACTCATCACAGCTGAGTCCAGCTCCTGTCAGCCTTCCCCACATGTAAATCCTCTCTTCCCCTCCAGAATGGGAGGATGGGAGTGCCAGGATGTGCACACCAGGCAGTTCTCTGTGCTCCCCTCCTTTAGCAGCAGACCAAGGGAACAGCATCCCTGCAAACCATCCCTTGGTGCTGGATCCAGCAGGAGCTGGGAAGTGCCGCCATCATCTCTTTAACCCGCAGATTGTGGGGAGAGGAAACAGGACAAGGAGGGATGGGAGAGGGGATGAAGACAGAGAAAAACCTGCTTCTCCCCACCCTCAGGGGAACGTGGATGGGGGTGGGATGTTCCCGACTTGCCTGCTTCCCACGCTGCTGCTCCTGGGGACACGATCCGAGGACGCACGAGCCACTGGCCGGACCCATGACAGATGCTCCATGGGGCTGAAGGCCCTTCCCAAATTTTTCTTTCAGAGGCCTCTGTCTTCCACCACATCCACACTATCCATGAGACCAACAGCTTTACACCCCCAGATCGCAGGAACAGCCTGGTTTTGCAAATGCCTTTAATGGGATTTCTTTTTTTAATCAGGTCTTTGTGTCAGAACTGGCTCTTTTCTCCCCCCCCTAAGGATTCCTTGCTCTATTTTGATTATAAAAATGATCACCTGGGAGGGGGAGGGAGTTGCACTTCCCAGACAACCTGGCCAATGAAAATAACAATGAGGAAGGCAAGAAACACAAAGAGAATCCAGACACAAACCCCAGCAAATGCCACAGGCTATTAACAGCTGTTGTTGAAAGCAGTGAAAATGATTGTGCTTCCACTATGCAAACCACCCAATTTTAGGAAACAACCCAACAAACTGGCTTTGCAGTGATCTTTCCTTTCTGTGACTAAAACAAGACCATTTTCTGATGAAACACATCTTGTTCCAGCCAGCCCCATCCCTCTATGAACCTACTCAAGCATAGCAGCATGGTCTAACAAATTAAGACCTGGTCAGGGACTTGTGGGTGGCTCTGAGGAAGTGACTTTCTCACTTTGCCTCATCATGCTCAATTGAGAGACTGGAAGTGTGTCCTGGGAGATAAATGTTGTATAAGAAGCAGGATTTGTTTCTACAGAGGCTTCCCATGGCGGGTGTCCAACGAGCTGGCTCCTCTGGGGTGTTTTCAGTGTATTTTCTTAAGCTGTTGCAAACACAAGGCCCCCAAAAACCACCGTGTACACCTCTGTGGGTAATTGCACGGCGTCATCTTTGCGTTGTAGGTGGCAGCAGGAGGGAAAAGGACGTTGGGTCTCAGCCAGCCCCTGGCTGGGGTGACCTCACATGGTTTACACTGCAGCTGCCCCCACTGAGCAGGACAAACACCAGCCAGCATCTGCCGGCTGTGATGCACGAGATAAAGGTCACCCCACGCTGGTGATGCTGTTTACAGGAGGAAAAGCTTCACGGGGCAGATCTGAGCTGAGGTCATGGCAGAAGGCCTTTACCAGCCACAGGACACCAGGACAACAAGAGGGTGGCTGAGGACACGGTGACGTGTGAGGTGGGGGCGGCTGCTCCAGGGTGCACGTGGCTGGTGGCCCTGTCTGGAAACTTGGGATGGGAATCAGCCTTGGCTCTGCAGCTGTGCTCCTGACAAAGGAAGACAGCCCCATGGAGGGCTGCAAGGCTGTCTGGGCCATACACAGGGGCCTGCAAGTCCTTGGGGGTCACACTGAGTCCATCATGTGGATGGTCAGCACAGAATCCCAGAATCTCTAAATCCCAGATTCCCAGAATTGTTCAGGGTTGGAAGGGGCCTCTGGAGATCACCCAGTCCAACTCTGTTGCTAAGGCAGGATCATCTGTAGCAGGTGTCACAGGAACACATCCAGGTGGATCTGGAATGTCTCCAGAGAAGAAACTCCACACCCTCCCTGGGCAGCAGTTCCAGTGCTCTGACACACTCAACATAAAGAATTCCTTCATCATGGTTGAGGTAGAATTTCTTGTGGTTTATTTTATGTCCATTTCTGCTCATCCTGTGGCTGGGCACCACCGAAATGAGCCTGTCACCATCCTCTGACACCCTCCAGGCCTAGGTGACACCAAAGACAATCAGGACAGACAGCCAGCCCAGCAGGCCCCAGCCAGGTGTGCCTGCTCTCAGAGACACAGAAATGAGGAAGCCCTTGCAGATATGCCAAACTTCCCCCTGGCAGTTTGCATTTTCCCTTCCCAGTTCTCCTCCAGCTAAGGACAGGGCACGGAGGTGGAGCTGCTCAGGTTTGGGGCTGGGGAAGAAAAGGACGGTGTCAGGTTAGGTGGAGTGCTTTGAGCTTTAGGACAGGGCCTCACCATTTGGTGAGTGACCTCTCTCTGCTAAATGAGCTTCACCTCCTATTCCTATGAAAAGGGAAGTTGTTCTTTCAGAAAGCTGCTGTCATCCACCCTTGGGGTGGGAAGGAGGAGCCACCAGGAGGTGCAGCAAAGGCTGAGCGCTGAGGTAGTGCCTGCCAAGTCATCCTGGGAACAGGGTGACAGCATGGCAGCTCCAGACAGAAACCTGCTTCTGATCTGAGACACGTTCTCACTGCTGACAGCGGGGAAACCCAGAAGATGCAGCTGCCTGCTGCAAAGGCTCTCCCAGTCATGGCTGCAGTTCAAGCCGCTCAAAAGCAAGAATTAAAAATTAATAGGATTGCACGTGGTGTGGTTTGCCTACTGCATCCCAGGGAGGCCTTTCTGGTATCTAAAATACCCTGTGTGTCACCTGGGGCACATCCCTTCATCCCTGGGCCTCCTCTGTTTCCTCCAGCCTGGGGATCTCGTGGACCACGTGATGGAGCTTCTGGAGTCCAGAAGTCCAGACAATTTGGTTCCTCAGCTCAGGGATGTCCTCTGAAAGCAGCTGGAGGGGAAACCTGAGAAACCTTGTGAAAAATGGCACGAAAAAGGGAAAAAGCCTCTCTTTTGCAGCTCCCAGCCACTCCAGATGGGCTCCATCTGTTCCTGTTCCCCCAGCCTGAAAGCACAGGCTGTGATCTCACCCAGCCAAGCAGGATCTTTATGGTGGTGGCTTCCACCCTGTTTTCGTATGTCAGCCCCCAGATGCTCCCCAGTGTCTTTGCAGGCCCCTACACAAATGTGAAACGATGGAATTATAGAATCACAAAATAGTTTGGGTTGGAAGGGACCTTAAAGACCACCCAGTCTCACCCCCTGCCATGGGCAGGGACACATTCCATGATCCCAGGTTGCTCCAAGCCCTGTCCAGCCTGGCCTTGGACACTCCCAGGGATCCAGGGGCAGCCACAGCTTCTCTGGGCACCCTGTGCCAGGGCCTCCCCACCCTCACAGAGAAAAAACTCTTCCTAAATCCCATCTATCCTATCCTAATATCCAATCTAAACCCCTCTCAGTTTGAAGCCGTTCCTGGGAAAGCCTCTCTCCAGATGACCCCACAGCCCACCAGGATGACCCCACAGCCCACCAGGATGACCCCACAGCCAGGCTCCTGCAGTGGTGGCCCCAGCACAGCCTCCTTCTGCAGCAACACCCATCCCATGGCATTTTATCCATTTCACACTGAGCCAAAGGCATTCCTGTTTGGGTTTTCTGCTGCAGAAGTGACTCCAGCTTTGCTCTGAACCCTCCAAGAGGGATGAAGGTTCCTCTGCTTTCCCAGCTGGACCCCAGGACTTCTTCCCCATCCTGCTGCTGCAAAAGCTGGGCAGCTCATTTCCTCTAGACATTGTTTTCATGGGCTGGCCAAGCTTTTCTCTTCCCTTTTAGGAATGAGTATTCTCCTTTACCATCAGGATCTCCCTGTTCCCTCTCCTCTAGCAGATTAAAAGCTTACTGACAGTGCCCTGTTGCTCCTGGAAGAGGCTGGTGTGTTATAACCAACCCACCAGACTCCATTCTGAGACTTCTGGAGCTCTCCGAGGACTTTTTGAACACTGGGGCAGCATCTCAACTACTAAAACAGGCAAAGTGGTGTTCCTTTCCCACTCTGAAATATTTGGTGGCTGCATCAAAACACCTGGTGGTGCCCAGAAGCTCTGGTGGCTCCCGGATTATATTTATCCATATATGTTAATTATGTTTATTTAAAGTCGATCCTGATTTCACCAGCCCTCCTGTTGGATCTCTCCAAGAGACAGGGTATCCCTTTATCCCTGGTTTGAAGGAAAGCAGAGGATTTTCCCTGATCCCATCCCTGTGTTGGGGATGACACCCGGACACAGACACCAGGTACCAGATCACCCTGAGAGCGGGATGAGGATGGGCTCCCTCTTGTTTCACTACCATTATTTGTTATTAAATCCCCGTGGTTTTGCAGGGATATCTCCAGGGACAAGGATGAAAACGCAGGTTTTGCTTGATGGCAACTGGGAGATATTCTGGCAGTAATTACCACAAAGAGATTTTGTCTGGATCCCGTGAGGAAAAGTCTTCTTGAACAGAGAAAGTGACTCCTACCCAGACCAGTCCTCCCTGCCAGGCTTGTCCTACACTCACACCATGACTATTCGTGGCTCCTTGCAGCAGCCAAGACCTTGTCTCAATATTATTTCCTTTCTGATGCTCGTAAAGAAAGAAGGAACCCATTACTTTTTAATCCTTTATCCAAACTTAGAAGATTAACCCCATTTTCAGAATTAAAATAAGATGGAAACATCCTTTTGGTGCTTGAGGGGGACAGAAATGTGGCAGAGCAAAGCCAAACCTCACAACCAGATTTGTTACAGAAAGTCATTATTTATGGCACTGAAGGGATGGGGCTGATCCACTCTCAGCTTACCTCACATTTGATCTGGCCAGAATTTGTTGCTTCAGAGACAGAAGAAATCTTATTTCCTAAAGTTTCTTGCTTTGCTATTGTCCATCCTGTGCCTGGCATCAGCACCACTGCACTAAAAGAACCAGGATTTCTTCTCACCTGGTTAGGACCAGTCTTATACAGAGTCCCACATGCGCAATTCCCTTCCACTCACAGTTATTACTCCTTGGCAGACCACTCAGTAACTTTCAGAATGCTTTTTCCAACTTTTTCACCACAATTTTCAGGGGAAAAAAAAGCATTCCATGGGAAATCACCACCTTTCAAAAGGTTCTGTCACAGAAACACCACAAATATTGGCACCTTTCACTGGAAAATTAAAGAATAATAATCGTGCAAGTTTGCTGCACTAATGTCTCAAGCAGCTGTGCTCCTCTTCCTCTGCTTCTAAAATGGCCAAGGCCAAATATGCAAGAGACAGCCAGGAAAAAAATATCGAGATAAAAGTCAATTTAAAGCTTTTATATCAATTTCTCTGCCTGCTTAGCACGGCATCACTTCTCCCTCTTTCAATCACGCATTGCAGGTGACACCTTGATTTTTCCACAGCCTCTATTCAAAACCCACTTCTCAAGCATCATCCTCCCACAGACACATTTTGAGATGTTCTGCCCCAAATTCCAAATGTTTCCAGGTTGTTCACATAACCCTGGACGCCACCATGTTCAGGTGCTGGGCAAGGAACTGTCTGGGCTGAAAGAAGTCTGGCAGTTCTTCTGCACCAGGCTTTTTGTCACGACTTTTCTTTCCCACCCCAGGTTTCGTGGAGAAGAGGGACCTTCCATGAATGAGGAAACACCATCCTGTAGTAAATTGGGACCACGGGGAGGACCTGGGCATGGCCCCAAACACCTCTTTTGCCTCTTGGCTGTAAAGCCCTTTAGCAAGGGACAAAGTTTTTCACCCAACCTTCATTTTCTTCCTGAAGGTCTCTTCCAAACTAGTGATTCTGTGATTCATCCACCAAAATCATCCCTGATTTTGCCATCACCAAGGCAGACCAGACATCCTGGACACTGAGTAATTTTTCATTCTTCTCCACTTGTTAAGTAGCAAAGAATTCACTTGTGAGCCAAGTGTTTATTATTTCTGCTGTGTCTCCTACGTGCCTGACACACGGGACCCCAGGGGTGCTGCTCGCTGCTTTTTGATCAGTAACACATTCCTTGGCTCCCAGAGGAGCAGAAATCCTCAGTGAGATTGGGTCAGATTTGGAAAACTATTTTATAAGTATGTAAGTAAATAAATCAAGAGGGGGAAATTCAGGGGGATGATTTTGAAAAGCACATTTCAGTTCAGAAGCCACACGTATTTTACAGGGTGGCAGAATCGTAGGACTGCCACCATGAAGGTCATTAATCTCAGAGACCCCCTAACTTGTACTTCAAAGCTTTCAGTGATGGAAATTCCCACTGCTTCCTGTCAGTCTATCCCAGCCCTCCAATCCCCATAGCCTTAAACTGATTTCCCAACAACCAGCACTAATTCCCTTCACTGAAAGGCTCATGACACCCTCTCCTGCCCATGGTGGGCTTCCCATCCCTGGAAATGTCCAAGGCCAGGTTGGACAGGGCTTGGAAAAATCTGGGAGAGTAGAGGGTGGAGGTTGGAACGAGATAATCGTTGGAGTTGGAATGAGCTGATCCTTAAGGTCCCTCCCAACTCAAACCACTCCATGATCCCATGGTGGACAGCATTCCCTCCCTCTTTGCTGTGTCTCCAGTAAATGAAACAACGTCATTTCTTGTGCTAATTCCACACAGTTCACACTTCCCACACCTCAGCTCAATGCTGTCCCTCTCCTTCAGGCATTTATCACTGGGTTTGGAATTTTGAATAGGCAAGGCCACAACCTTTTTGAAATTAAAACTGACCAGCATTAACAGAGACAAAATTGCTCCGTAAAACCACAAAAGCATTGTTCTCTTGCTCAGTTGCAACGTTTCCTTGGAAAAAAATTATAATTGAAACCCATTTTTTCACTTCAACACAAGTTGCTGCTGTGGTTTGAGCTTGGTTTTTGGTGGCGGGGGAGATATTTTTGGCTGGACAATCTGATGGATTTAAACCTGGTGTAGAAAACAGGCTGACCTGTGAGAAGCAAATATCTTGTCCAGCACAAAATTTTGGAATTCTGGTTTACATTCCCGTTTATTTTTAAGCAAATGACCGTGACCCTGTCTTGTCCAGTGATGTCCAGTGGTGCAACTGCTCCTTCCACAAGCACCATCAGGACCCTGGGGCTGTAATTTGTTGCCAAGACCTCTGCAAGGGGGAATTCCATCCTTTTTTAGCCCCCACAGCTACTTCTAATCTTACAATGTGGTGTCAGCCTAATGAAAAAAGCTGACTTGCGCCACGTGGAATTAAGACATGGGTGGAAACTTTGGGGCTGACGAAGATTCCTGCAGGATTTAGCCCCAGGTGTCCTGAAAGATTTTTTTGCCCATGATAGAACCCCTGCAGGAAATAATTGGCTAGAAGGGAACTCACCCACATGGAGGCAATGCTTGGTTGCCTCCAGAGGCTCGTGAACCGTGGAGGAGCAGTGAGGAAACTCCTTTTTTAACACAGATGGGATGGAAAGAATGAGGGGAAGAAAGGATGGCGAATAATGAAATAACAGTGTGCCCAGGGGCTCCTACTCTGCTCAGCACATCCCTGTGAGATCCATCCATGAGAATCCCCCCTTCCCACACCTGCTTGAGATGACAAAAAACGTGGGCTGTTTCTGAAAATGTCCTGAAAGCCTTTTCGGATGCTGACGTGCCCATCAAGGTGCCCAAAGAGGATTAAAGGTTGAAAGGTCGGTCAGGAAGAAAGTCACAAAGCAGAAATAAAGGAGCTGATAGCACAAATTATGAAGGAATGGGATGCCCATCCTGGGATTTTGTGGGTTTAGTAAAGAGGGGGTGGGAGCACACCACCTCCACTGAAAGCCCGGGGTATAAAAGCATCCCAGAACACCCCACGCTGATTAAACCGAGCATGGAAATTCATTGCAAAAGAAAAGGAAGAATAATCAGCAGCACCTTTGCAGAATTTTCACTTTAATATGCCTTGGGTCTTTCCTCCTCCACCAGAAAATTCAGGTTTTGACTTTGCAATCCTCACGGGGCAGCAATAGCCCTCTGTAGGCAGAAGAAAAGAAGAATGGGCCAGAAGGGCTTTTTCGCTGATTTTTGGGTGCCAATAAAATGAAAATGCTGCAGGAGGTCTGGGAGAAGAAAGCAGAATATGAACGAGAAATCACAAGCTCCTCAGCCCTCAAATCTTCTGATAAAAATGACTTAAACCTTGACAGAATGACTGACTGAGCATATTAATGAGGGTGCCTGGGCTGCCCTGCAGCTGTCCTTTTTGTATTCCTCATTTCCATCTGCCTTCTCCATCTCCAGCACGTACCCGAGCCTGGACCATGTGCGTGTGCTCTGCATGCAGCAGGAGCCCTCAGTGCTGGCAGTGTCCTGGTTTTGCACTTTTAAAGATCCCTAATCAATTAAATACCAGAGCAGCCCATCATGAGAGGCAAGAAGTAGCCCCAAATCACAAGTGGGGTAACTAAAGCACTTTGAAGAGCATTCAGTGGGGCATAATTGGCCACAAAGCCCCGAGGAAAGACCTGAGGAGGTCTGAGATGCAAATACCCCACAACAGAGCAAGAGCTATTCCCTCCCAAATGTGCCACAGCAAGCAGGGATAGCTTGAAATATCCATGCTCCAACTCAGAGCTCTGGAATTTTGAGCATGACCTAAATTTGAATCAGGAATGAAAGTTATAGGCTTAGTGCAGATCCTGGGAAGTGACCAGGTTAGAAGCAGCAAGTCCACTCTTCCTGTAGATCCCTTGGAGATTTCCAACTTTGCCAGAAGCTCTGTCTAAAACAAGCATTATCTTTGCAGTGGTTTCACCAGCTTCAGTGGAGGAGCTGGTGAGAACAAAATATTCCATCCAGTGAGACCATTGAAACCATCTGTGTGGTGGAAGAAAGCAAAAACTCTCAAAAATCCCAGATGTGCTTCTCTACAATTGGGGAATTAAAGATTTGATCCTTCCCCACACTGTCTGCAGCACCTGAAGGTTGCTGTGCTGGAAGCTGAGCACCCAAACTTCCACCTCCCCTCAGCTTCAGAGCCAGGTCCTTGATCTCACCTTCTCCTGTCACTCTCATTTCCAAGAAACTCAGCTGGATGAAACTTGTGCATTCTCATCTATCATCTACTTTCACCATTTTTAAGATAAAAAAGGTTGTGCCTGAGAGAGAGCCCACTGGGTGAGCATCTTGGAGCATCTGTCCCACCTCAGAGCATTCCCAATTCCAGCACTGGGAAGCTGCCAGGAGGAAACACAGACACACCCCCTGTCCTGGGCCACAGCAGCAGTTTGTCTCACTGGACATCCCACCTAAATCCTAAAGGTCTTAATAATCACTGGGTTATTAAACCCTTAGATGGGCCAAATCCTTAAATACCCTCAGGGAACACGCCCAGAGGATCACCAGACAACAAACAGGCATCAGGAAGGAAGCAAAACTGCTGGAAAACCATTTGCACTTACCTTGAGAGTCCTGTGTTCAGATTAAATCATACCCCACTCAATCTTAGCTGTCCAGCAGAGTTGAAAAACCCCTTCCAGATCATCAGCTTGGGACCATCAGCTCCTTTGGATGAGCTTCAATCCTTGGAGCACGCAGAAGGAGAAAGCCCTAATTCTTCTTGTCGCCGTGTGTTGAGTTGCTGTTGGTGGTTTCCTGTTGCCAGCAGCTGAATGACAAATGAAGCTGGTTTGTTACACTTATAGCAGCACTATGACCACACTTCTCACACACCAATAACATCAGAATGGGGTCTACCTTGCAAGAACCCACAAGGGCTCCTCAGGCTGTAAAAAGTCCGGTCCTGCTGCAAACTGGGCCCTGAATTGCCCTCATTCAGGCTGGGGTGAGGTGAAAGTTGTCCCCTGGAGCCTCAGGGTATAAAGCTGGTCTGAAAATGGGAGGAGAACTGTGGGTCTGGAGTTGTCTAAATTGGCCCATTCACAGCCCAGAGCAGTCTGAGCCAATAGAAGGGGTGGGGTTATTTATTGCCTGCACTTGGCTTTCAGAGAGCTTATCACTAGTCAAGTTTGAGTTTGAGAAGTTTCTTTTTTTGTAATCAGCTGGGTTATGGGGCTGTAACCTCACTCACTTTCCATTTGAGGTTCTGTTTCCGCTTCAGACCTCACCTAAAGAGACTGGTCATGTTCTTCCTCCTTTCTTCAACAAGAACAAGACAGCTGATGCCATGTAGGGCAGAGGGGGAAGAGCACAGGAGACAGCAGACAGCACATTCTGCTATCTCTTAATCACTTGTGTGTGAGATTTCGTGAGATCTGCCTTCCCTCTCTGTTTTGTGCAATTAACTGCTTGTGGTGCTGCACCAAGCTCTGCCTGTGCTGAGCACCCAGCGCCCATCAGGAGCTGCCGTGGGCGAGGCCCAGCTCAAATCTCACTGCACTGGGGGATTTCAGTGCCTTCCACTCCAAAGGGTCTTTGGGCACCAGAGAATCCCAGAATGGGTTGGGTTGGAAGGGACCTTAAGGCTCTTCTTGTTCCA
>NC_031770.1:110023407-110075254 GCF_001522545.3 Parus major
TTCTCCAGAAGCTCCAGGACCTTCCTATTTTTACCATGCAGTGCTCTGAAGCTCCATCATTCCCATTTTTACTCTCACCCCCAGGGTTCCAGACCCACCAACTCATCTGAAGGCCAGAAAACTGATGAGTGTCACCTCCTCCTGATCCTGCTGGATTCTGGATAAAGCTGCTGCACGTTGAGACAAGGAGTAAGGAAAACCAGCCAGAGCCTCATCAAACAGGACAACTGGAATCCTGCCTCAGACTGGCTGAGCAATGGGATGGATGCTTGTCAGCTTTTTTTTGAGGTGAGGGATGAAAATATTATTTAAGAGAAGGTTGGATCTTCAGTCTTGGTCCTACAGTTCCAAGGATCACCACTGGCTGAGATAACACCCTTCTTCTGATGGATTTCTGCAGAGGAAGTTGTCTGGAGGCAAATTCCAAAGTGTGGATCTCTCTGGAATGGTTCACATGGGGAATGTTGCAAACATTTGATTATTTGGCTCATTCCTCAGTCTGAACAAACAGCCAAGAAGAGGAAACTAACAAGCAAACACATTTCAAGTGCTGTTTGCATTTCAATGCCCCCAAAAGACTCAGTTTGGTTTAGAAATAGAAAAAAATTCCAACAGCTGGGGTGAAAGAAAGACAAAAAAATCAAATTATTGATCTTTCATTTTATCGTCCTGGGTTGAGGAGATTGTCCAGATTCAATTTGTCAAGCCACCAAGTGCTGAAGTAGAGCTGTGTTCCCTGACAATCAGTTACAAATGCAGGGAATTCCACCCAGCTCCTGCTGCAGGAGAGAGCAGGAAGTGATTCCGGGGTGACAAGGGAGGGAAGCTGCAGCTCGGACTCCACCCTTCACCCCAGCTTAAAGCAAGAGTCTGAGATGGGCTTTTCTTACTTTTCCCTTCCTTACAAAGCCTAGGAAATAAATTCAGGGCAACCACAGCATTTTTAAAGACCCCTCCAGTCCTGTGGGTTTTGGTGATGAAGCCTTACTGGATGGACAGATAAGACTGGAGAAGGAATTTTTATTCACTATTCACTTTTGGAATTAATATACCAAATATTTTGAGTGAAAGTGGAACTGAAATCCTTTTTTTTCCCAGCAAAAAAGATAATTGGAAAAACAAAATATTTTAAAAGATGAAATAAAATATATATTTATATATTTATATGTTTATATGTTTATATATAAATATATCAATATATCTATATAGTATTTATTTATTTATATACTTATATATATATTATATATAAAATATTTTAAAATATAAATTTTCAATATTTTTAATGCTTTTTACTTTTATGGATTGCTGCAATGAATTGGGTAAGTAGGTTTATCAAAGGAAAGCCATTACAAATCAGTCAAAATCTTTGGAAAGGGTCTTGATTTTATTTGGAAATGACTTCTAGTTCTTCAGGTCTTGGGAATTTTTTTGAGTTGAGGGAAGAAGAATTCACTAAATCAATATACACACTTACAAAGTTTGTCATGGAATCAACAAATGGAACTTTTACCTTTGAAAAAAAAAACAAATTGGCTGATAATTCCCACCATGACTTTGGTAGGATTTCAGGCACAATTGTCCTTTGATGTTTGACTCACCTGGGAGAAACCCATAGAGAAAATAAAGTAGCTACCCCAAGGAAGGAACCTGATCTAGTGGAAGGTGTCCACTGGATGGAATTAGATGATCTTTAAGGTCCCTTCGAACTCAAACCTGTCAGTGATTCTGTGGAGACTGAAACAGGCCAGTGCCAGGTCCCAGGATGGTGATCCATGGGATCATCATCCATGGAGATGAGCAGCCAGGTGACCACAGCTGGTCTCTGGGGACACCAGGGGACAGCAGGGGACAGCAGGGGACAACATCACCAGGAGCCCTGCTGCCCTCTGGAGGTGTCTCTGCCACGTCTCCAGGTTGATTTGCTCCCAGGGGATCCTCCAGAGGACTTTCCTGGTACAAATCCTCATGGAGGGTGTGGAGGCTGCTCCTGGCTAGGATGGGATAATGATGGTTGGGAGCACCACAGCCTCCTCTTCCCATCCTTGGGAGGCTGAGCCCCATGGAACCATAGATCACAGAATGGTTTGGGTGGAAGGGACCTTAAAAACCATCCAGTCCCACCCCCTGCCACCTTCCACTATCCCAGGCTGCTCCAAGCCCCATTTCCAGCCTGGCCTTGGACACTTCCAGGGATCCAGGGGCAGCCACAGCTTCTCTGGGCACCCTGTGCCAGGGCCTGCCCACCCTCACAGGGAGGAATTTTTCCCTAATATCTCATCTAAAGACACTCTCTTGAGTGAGAGTGTCAAATTGAAATTTGAACCCTTTCCCCTTTGTCCTGTCACTCCATGTTCTTGTCCTAGCTTTCCTGTCAGTTCCCTTCAGGTACTTTAGCAACTCTTCTTCACAGGGACTTTGCTTTAGGGGAAAAGCATTTATCTGGGGACCAGCTGAGAAGAAACCATTGATGCTCCTGTAGGATTCCAGCACTGGTCCCACAGAACAGCCACACAACCCTGCCAGGAGATCCAGCTCCTCCACACTTTGTTAGCAGGATACCTGCAGGGAGAAATCACCCAAATCCAGCAGAAAGGGGAAGAAGCAGAAGGTTCAAATCCAAATTGAGTTGAGCTGCTGCTGTTCTCATAAAAGAATGGCCATTTCTGCCCATTTTGGGTGGTAAGAGGCAGCTCAGAAGGTCCAGGTAAGATTCAGAGGGCTCTAAGGTACCTTAAAGCATGTTCAGATCAGCACAGGGGATCCCAAGGAAGCCTGGCTGCCCCTGGATCCCTGGAAAAGTTCAAGGCCAGGTTGGACAGGGCTTGGATCAGCCTGGGATAGTGGGAGGTGTCCCTGCCCATGGCAAGGAACAAGATGAGCTTTAAGGTCCCTTCCAACCCAAACCCTTCCATGGTTCCACAAACCACCACTACAACAAGCCATTTCCAGCTTTGCAAAACCTCATCCCAGCAAAAACTCAGGCTTGGATCCATGTGTTACCAAGAACTCAACAGTCCTCTGGAAAAGGTCCTGTGCTCAGGGATGCTGTGGGAACAGGCAGTCTCTGGAGCTCCACGGGCAACAGAAAGGATTCCTTGTGCCTGAGGAAAAGAGAAAAATACTGAGCTGTAGGTGGTGACAGTGCTGGTGTTGCACAGGTTTATTTTGACTGATCACACCTAATTTCAGGTGTCCACTGCAGGTGGTTGGTGTTAGAGCATCACCAGTGGGAGCACCACGGTCCCTCAGCAGCTCCCCAGCAGGTTTTTTATGGATGAAGACAACTTATCCAAGATAATTCCAGGCCAAAAACCACTCAACCCCCATGGGCTGGCATCAGAGGGACGCGGCTGCAGCCTTTCACTGCTATCTTATGGCAGCTCATTTGAAATCCATTACGCAACCGAATTAAAAATAAACATTTACAGAAGAGGGAGCGGTGACAGTGTGTGGTCTGTTCCTGTGAGGAGACAGACAGACAGACAGACATCCAGCCTTGGGAGCAGCACCTCTGCTGCAGACTCACCCTGCTAGACCTGGGCTCTGGCCCTGACACAAACTGACCCTGCCTGGCCACGTCCCGCAATTCAGCGCTCCTGGCTATCAAATCTGGCTGGCTGAATCCAGCTTGTTTGTCAGGAAGGGATCCCTTTGTCATTCCCTAGCCATGTCCTGGGGCTGCTCATCCCACACCAAAACCAGGCCAGGGGCTCTTTCACCCTGTGCCTGTTCCCTGGTGCTGTTTGGCTCATGGGCACAGACTCGGTTTTCATTTGGATGAGATGTTGCTGAAAACATTGAACCTCCACGTGCTGGATGGAGCAGGCTCTGCTCTGGGGAAACCAGCAACAGGATAACAGGAATGGGCAGGGATTGATCCCAGCAA
This sequence comes from Parus major, assembly GCF_001522545.3. Taxonomy (NCBI): domain Eukaryota; kingdom Metazoa; phylum Chordata; class Aves; order Passeriformes; family Paridae; genus Parus; species Parus major. Next base: position 110,027,294 of record NC_031770.1, read on the forward strand.
GTTCCACCTGAACAGGAGGAAGAACTTCCCAGTGCAGTGACCGAGCCCTGAGCAGAGACCAGAGAGGGAGTGGAGTCTCCTCACTGGGGATATTCCAGATCTGTCTGGACACAATCCCTGTGCTCTGGGATGGCCCTGCTGGAGCAGAGAGGCTGGACCAGTTGACCCACTGTGATCCCTTCCAGCCTGACCCATCTTGGGATCCTGGGATTCCTTTTGCTGCTAAAGGCTCCTGTAGGTCTTTGTCAGACAGTTTTAACATGCAGCCAGCAGCTCTTCCATCTCCCTTGGTGCCTCTCCATCATCATCAGCCTTCAGGTGTCTCCCTGCAGCACAGTGAGAGCTGATCACCAGGCTGAGTGTGCATAAGCAGATCTGAAATCTGACAAAAAAAAAACCAAAAATGGATGCTGGCAAAGCGGAAAAAAAAAAAAAATTAAAAAATTTGCATTTTCATCAGAAACGTGGAAATGCTGCTGTTCATTCTGAATCTGCATTGCTGCATCCAGGGCACCCCCCTTCTCTGCACTGAAAAGTTCCAAACCCTGTGCAGGCACAGCCTCTGAGTTCCTGTGGGGGTCTGGGGTACCCCTGGCATTGGAAGGGAGGTGGGAAATGTCAGCCCTTCCCTGCTGGAGCTCAGGAAGGGGCTGTAAATCTCTCCCTGCTGCCCGCGGCGGGGAAGGAGGGATGGTTCAAGCAGGAGAAGGGTGAAAAAAAAAGAAACAAAACAAAACAAAAACAGGTTGTGAAGGGGTTTCTCTCACAAAAGCTGGATGTGGGAATGTGGGAAAGGGGCCTGGATGGTTGGGGGTCGCTGGCCAAGGTTTAACCCTTCGCAGCACCAGCTTTGGAAAGGCGGGCGGTGGCTCTGAGCCCCCAGGTGTGGGATGTGTGGGATGCTTTGGAGAGCGGTCCCCAGGCTTTGAGGGGTTAATCTCCAGCTTCTGGGGAAGGAAGGAAGGAAGAAAGGAAACCCCCTCTGTCCCCTGCCTTTGACTCTGGAGCTCACTCAGCCGGCAGCCGGGCCACTGCCTCTCTCAGTCCTTCCTCGGAAGCAGCTAAAATGGTTTCCAGCCCCACTGGGGCAGCTGTGGAAGCAACAGGAGCTTCCCCAGTACAAAATTCAGGCACAGGCTGGTTCCTAAGCTGGTTTCTGCCCGGGGATGGATGGTACCAGCCAGGGTGCCCCGAGGCACCACCCTGGGGCTTCCCAGAGATGCTGATGCATCCTTGCAAAATTCCCCTGGGCACACGCAGGGACCGTGGGCGAGCTGTGGCACCTGGAAAACGATATCCCAAAGCTCTCGAGGACCCCAAACTCCTTGGGGGTGCTGACATCCGTGGTAAGAAACACGATCAGCATGGGGACACCAGCAGGTTGGTGCCGGGAAGAGCCATAAATTCCTTCGGGAGCGCAGCAGCTCTCCGGGCATCTCCGACAAGCCTTGAGGGTACCTTCCCTCCCCTGGACCGCCCCATCCCTGTTCTCCACGCCGAAAGCATCGCTGATCTTCCTCTCCGGGGTGCCGGAGGATGTTTAGGACCCAGGCTGTGCAGCTCCTCCCTTTCAGGTCTCTCCAGGGTTATTGCTTGGTGGGAGGTAGGTCCAGGGCTTGGTGGTATGAATGAAAGAGAGAGAGGAATCGGCGCTGAAAAGCTCAAACTGGAATAGCTCGCCTGTCTCCAGGCAACAGCCCTGACGCAACCGCTGGGGGAAGGAAAAAAAAAAAAAAAAAAGTCCCTTAAATGAAAAAAAAAAAAACAACCCCAAAAAAACCCAACAAACCAACCACCACACACACACAGATTTCTGGAGCGAGACACAGAGGAGGAGGATGAGCCAGACTCCGGGAGGCACTGGTGACACCGCTCTGCAAACACCAAGTTGGGGACCCGAGGTGGAAGGAGGGAGCCAGGATGTCCGTGCAATCCCCTCTCTGACCCCAGCCCCGGTAAGTTTTTCGCTGGTGGTGGCCTGGGGGGACAGAAGCACCCTCCAGCACGGGGAGCTGCCGAGAGCTGGAGGGGACCCCCGAAAAGGAGCAGGTCCCTGGGGAGCTGCAGAGAGGGGTGATGGGGACCCCACCAGCTCAGCCCTGGGCTCTGGTTCTGCCCTGCTGGGGTTTGCAAAGTGTCCCCTCTCCGCATTCTCCTGCCTCGCCGGCATTCCCTGGAGATGGCCGGGTGGCTCCCCATTGACTGGGAATGTCTGAATCCTCCTTGCCGATGATGTTTGTGGATTTTGCTCTCAGCTGGGAGCAGCGTGGTGCTTCTCACCCCCTCCAGGAGGATTTTTCCGCACTGGGTGAGGTGTGACAGGGAAGAGACTGGCCGGGTTTCGGGACAATCACCTGTTGCTCCCTCTGCCCCCAGCCTGAGATGTGCAGGAGCCCTGGGAAGGTTTGTGGGGTTGTGCAGTGCAGACATGGTGGGATGAGCGTGGTGGGCTCGCAGGGCGTAGCTACCGAGGGTTTTTGAATCAGGCTCCGTGTGCTGAGCAGAGCAGGTTTCCACCTGCTCAGCTCTGGCCCTCGCAGCTCACGTTTACACCGAGGAAGGGGGGGTATAAAAAAAAAAAACACCAAAAAAAGCCAGCCAGAACTTCTTCAGAGCCCTTCATAACAGCTTGGGGCTAATTGTTAAAATAATAGCGCCAGCCCACACCCCTCCCAGCACGAGTGTTTGTGCAAGCCCAGCCCGAGAGCCCCGGGGTGTTGCAGCAGGGCATCATCCCCATCCTGCAGCCGGAGCCGCTCGGCTCCGGGCGGGCTGGCACCTCTCCCATCACAGGCACCTCTCTAAGGACACCCCTCCCTGGTTTCCTGCCGTGCTCCCCCTCTTATCCCACAACCCTGCGCCCTCCGGAGCTTTCCTACATCGGGGACCCCAGCGGAGGGCTGGGGGGAAATGGATGAAAAGCAAGTTCCCGGCTTCCAGCGAGGAGCTGTGCCCAGCTGGCTCCTCTGGCTTTGTCTGCTCATCCCCTGTATCCGAGGAACTCCCCACTTTCCAGCGGGAACGAGCCTGTTTTGGCAGCTGTGGGTTCGCTCTGTGCCAGCCATCATTTCAGCACACGGGAGCTGCTGCTGGCTTTTGCATCCCAGCTCTTCTCTGCTTTCATATTCCCATTAAAGTCCCCCCCATCCTTCATGGCGGGGGAGGAGGGGGTCTGTACACCACAAAAATCCAGCAGAACGGGAGGAATCCGGCTTCTGCCGGGCTCTGAGGCTTGCAACAGCCCCGCAGCCATTAGGTGTTTGCAAAATGTAGCAGAGACACTGCGGGGAAAAAGAGAAAAAAAAAATAAAAATAGAAAAAAAAAAAAATAAAAATAATCAGCCTCAGAGCAGCATAGCCCTTCTGCGGGGAGGGAGTGGAGGGTCTGTTTGAAACCAGCTGATCCTAAATGCTATTAAATTCCACAGCACTGGGAGAAGACAGGTCTGAGGACAGAGGCTGGATGATCATGGTTTGGATAATTGGATGGAACACGGGGCATGTAAAGGGGATTAGAGGGTCACCGAGGGGCTGACCCCACTCCCCTGATCATGTTAACTTGGAGCCTGGGGCTCTCCAGTGGGTCCTGGTGTTGTCCCTGCAGGGGCTGAGCTCGGTGCTGGGCAGACTGGACCTCAACAAAACAAAACACAGAAAAAGGTTAGGGTTTGTTTTGTTGTTTGTTTTTTTTTCTGAAAACACACCCTTGCCTCCTGCATTTGGGGAAAAAAATAACTCCCTGTACTAGTCTCCTGGGAAGAGAGGATTTCTCAGCCTGCCCTGGCTCATTCCCAAGGAATCCCAGCCCTTTTCATTACCCTGGGCACACGGGCACAGGGGTCCCCACCTCTCCTTGATGAAATGTGGCCCTGCTTGGGGTGGCAGCAGGGAAAATGGGGAACACATGGCTGTGCCAAGCCACAGGTCCTTTGGGGGCATCTCTGGGAACAGGTTAGCTGTGCCACCTCCAAAACCTGCCAGGAGCCTGGGGCAGGGCGTGGAGAAGAAACCCCTGCCCATAACCCATGGCTGCACAGACCTCAGAAGAACACTGAGGGTGGGCATGGAGACTTCACCAAGAGCCTGAAAACTTGCCTTTGCTTCTGCTCCTTAAGCCTTTTCCTCCTACGAGGAATCCTACCTGGTCTGGGCTGGTGGGTCGAAGGCACTGACCCCGTTCAGCTCCCCAGTTTGAAGCTGCTTCCAGCTGACTGGAAGACTGGTTTGCTGGAATGCCAAACACCTCTTCATGCAGGATTTCCACACAAAGCCTGGAAATCTGCTGATCCAGGGGAACTTAACAGTCTGAAAATGGAGCTCAGGGGTCCATCTGAAGCAGGCAGCAGGTTCAGCCCTGCTCCCCCAGCAGGAGGCTGCTAGGAGCTGCGAGGGGGACGCAGGAGGGATGAGGGGTAGTCGGGCAGGAAGGTGCAGATGTGTTTATTGAAACAGGTTCAGACTCTACCAGTGATGCTGGAAATCAGCCAGGGAGAAGTGCCTCGGGGCAGGGAGTGCAAACTGGTCCCCTCTAATCTCACAGAATCTCAGAATGGTTTGGGCTGGAAGGGAGGTTCCTTCCATAAAGCTCATCCACCCCCTGCCATGGGGACACTCCTGCCGTGGACACCTTCCTCTATCCCAGGCTGCTCCAAGCCCTGTCCAGCCTGGCCTTAGACACTTCCAGGGATCCAGGGGCAGCCATCTCTGCATCCCTCCACCCCTCTGATGGATTTTCTGCAGCCCACACTGCTCCCCCCTCCTCCCTTGCAGTGTTCAGGGCTTTTTCTGGAGGCCATTTGGGCAGAAGGATGTGCTGGAGCAAACCCTCATCTTGCTCCAGGTCATATGTGAATGGAAAGCCTCTCTTTTTCCCTTTTCCCGTTTTTCTGTGGATGCCATGTCCACGTCTGTGCTCGTAACGCCCATTTCGGTCTCATCAGTGCTGATATTTTTCCATGGAGAAAGGAACAAGCTCACAGACAGGAGTGTGGCCAGAAGGTCTCCATGGGCACCGTGTTCAGTGTCACTGAGGGCTCTGCCATGACTCCTCCAGCATGGGCAGAGCCCTTTCCATCCTGTCCCAACCATCCTGAGCAGGCAGAGAGCATCTGATCCTGACAGCACCAATTCCAGCCCTGGAGCACGTCCTGGCTTCGGGATCAGACAGCTCTTCATGGTGCTGTTTTGTCCTTTTGAAGGGAGGGAAGCTGAAGGTCACTCTGAGACCAGCCTGGTTTTCTGCAGGAGAGGATTTCAGCTGCTACAGAAAAGGATTGGGTGGGTAAACACTGAATAATAAAATCCAGTTAAACCAGCTGTCCTCGGGGTCGGTGGGGTTTGTTCTCTCTGCAGGATCCCAGTGCAGAGCAGCAGGGTGGGGGGGCTCTGGCAGGGTGAGGAAGCCCCCAGCTCACCAAATCCACAGAGCACAGCAGCTCCTCTCCTGATAGAGCTCATCCTGGCATGGGGAAAGGAGTGAGTGATGTGCAACCACCCTGAAAGGGAACCACCAGCTCCAGGGAGCTGCAGCGTTGATCCTCATGGGTCTCCCCTTCCCTCTCCCCATTCCTGAGGCCTCTGAGTCTCTGCTGCCCTGGGGATGCTCCAGAGCATCCATCCACCTCAGTGAGCAGCCGGAGTCCTCCCGTACTCCATTGCTATGGCAACCCCTTCTCACAGGCATCTCCTCCTCTCTGCAGCAGCCACCCAGGGGGGGTCAGAGGCCTCCAGGGGGGTCAGTCACCCCCACCCCACCCCTGTGTCACAGCTGTGTGAGGAGGGAGGCAGACACAGCTCTCCCTGCACACCAGGCGCTGTCCCCCTCCTCCCGCTCCACCTCGGTGTCCCTTCACCCCACCTCTGCTGCTGGGAGCTGGGTGGTGATGTTGGCAGGTTGGATTTACTCCAGGGGTTTCCTCTGGAGGGTCAGGGGGTGTCTGCACGGCCCAGGGTGACTCCTGTGCAAACCTTCAGATCCAGGGGAAGCACATCCTGAACTCCATGGATCGTGGGGGGTGTTCCTGCACCCGCTGGAGTGTGAGCATGGGCACCCAGGTGAGACCTGGGGACACCAGAGGTGAATTCTGTACATCTCTGAAAATCCCCAAGAGCTTTTCCCCTGAAGGGCAGTTGCAGGGACTGACTTCTCAGTGAGAGGGAAACTGAGGCACCGAGGGGCTGAGGTGCTTTTTGAAGGTCGTTCACAGGCTGAACCATTGCCTCTGCCCTGTTTGCTCCATGCCAGAAGTGTCACTCGTGGTCTGTGTGGGCAAAAGGGCTTCTGTCAGCTGAGGTTTTGTCTCATATCGAGGCTTTTTGGTTTTCCCAGCCTCCAGAGGAGCAGGATTCCTCTAACCCAGACTCCTGCAGTCACTGCTCCTCCTCTGCAGTAAGAAATGGCGTTACAGGAATCCACACTCCACCTGGAATAGTGAAGGAAGAAGAGTAATTTGCTCCCCACACCTCCACCTTGGCTAATTGTTGAACTCCCAGTGTAACATTCCTATTATTTCTCCATCCCAGGCCTGTGCTGATCCCTTGGGATAGGTCAGTTGACTTCTCCAATGGAAACCTAACCCAAGAAATCAATTGAAGGGGTTTTTTGTTGTTGTCTCAATGACCTGTTGTGTTCTGTGCTTTCAGGGTTCATCTGAGGGAAGGGGAGAGCCCTGAGCAGAGGTTCTTACTGAGGTGTGAGCAAACCCTCACCCTGTTTTGGGGCTGAACTCGTTACCCCTAATTAGGGGTGGCAGGAACTCCCTGTGGCAGGCTTGATAATGAGACAAATCAAGGATTAATCACTTAAATCCCCTCATCACAGGCCAGCCCAGGGGGGCCAAGCCCAGGGTGACTGGGATGATGTGGGTTTGAGCCAGAGGCAGGTTTGTTCCTGGCAATTTGGTAACTCTCAGGCACCAAAGGGTTCGTGTTACAGCACAAGGGCGTTTTTCACACCCTCACAACCCTCAGATCTCTTTCTCCACAGCAGGTCTTTGATCCAAGTCCAAGATATTGATAGGAAATGAGGGGTGGCTCCCTTCTGTCACTCTGGGGTTTGGGCAGGCTGGGGAAGAGAGCTGCCAGTTTAGGGGTGTCCCTGCAGAGGGAACGAGAGGTTTATGTTACACCAGACAGAAAGTGAGGGATGAATCAATGCTGCTTTTGGGGTGGAAAAACCAAATCTCCTCTGAAGCTGCTGGGAGTTGTGGTGGCAGGGAGGGGGAGATGGCAGCAGGGTTGTGACAAAGGGGATGCTCCAAGCTGCTGTCCTGCTTTCATGGTCCAGTGCTCTAAATGTTAACTCAGCTGTGCCCAGGGCTCAAATTCCAGGGGCCATTCTCACCCTGAGGATTCCACACACGCTGAGGAACAGGACAGGAGGGTTTGTGTGGGGCTCTGTTTTGTAGCTGTGGCATTCAGAAAACGATAAAAATATCATCCTTGCCGGGGGTTAGCAAATCCAGCAGGCCAGTGTGGAACTGCAGCAGAGCCTTGGACTGCCTGCTGGGTTTGGGCCACCCTCAGCAATCTCCACAGAGGTCTCATAGGACAGAAATTAAAAAAAAAACAGCCTAGAAACGAGGTCTTTAAAGTCATTACTTGTTTTGTTTTATTGATTTGGGGAAGTTGGAGTGGGAGGAAATGTAAATTTATCGACATGCCCTGAGCCCTACAGAGCACCCCTCCACCAGGACAGCCCAATGCTTTCCCCTCTTTTTAAACAGAAGAAGGAAAATTGTTTCTGTTCCAGGCACGAGAGCTGTTGGCTTCAACCTGACAGAGTGTCTGTGAGTGCTCCCTCTCCACGAAAAACTCTCATTAACATAAATAGGAGCAGGAAGGAGACCACAACATGACTAATTCTCCACCCCCACACTGTCTGTGTGTACACTATCAGCTCCTCCTTCAGCTCATGTGCCCCCACACAATTGTTGGGATAAGTCTTGCTCTCGCTCGGTGTTTATTTTAAATTGAATCTTCTTACTGAAAAGGTTGGAGAGGCGTAATTATGGTCTGGATTTCAGAGCTCACATGCCTTTGTGGAAATGGCAGGCAGAAGAATGGCTGAGTAGCTCTAGGAAGCTGCACACATCCTGCCTGGTTTTCCAAGCATCTCACCAGGCAGGCAGAAAAGTATTTTGGTTTGTGCCTGATGTTCAGAGGAGAGCTCTGGATCTATTCCTAGCTCAGCTATAGATGAGCACACGACCTTGAAAATGTCTCTTATCTGATCCTGCTGGCAAATGAATACAGAAGCTGCCTGAGCTTAACTCTTGAGGAGTTGTTGAGTCCTCTGCCCCTCCAGGGTTTGTCAGACCAGCTTTGGGCACAGCTTCCATGAGGTCTGCAGGAGGAGAAGTGGGGAGGAGGCTCCTGTGCTGCTGCTCCTAAGGGTTGTGTGTGCAAGGGACCATCCCCACTGGACAAACTGGACGTGGCCAGTGATGGAAACCACAAGTCCAAGTCTCCCTGGGTGTCTGAACCCAAACCATGCCAGCACCTCAGATAGTTCCTCACATGGCAGGGACGTGTTCCTGACTGGAGCCAGAGGGTCAGGAAGGAGCTGAATCCTCAGGCTGCAGCTTTAACAAACCCAAAACTAAACCCAGATCTGTAAAACTTGAGGGGGGTGCGGTGTGGGGGAGAATAAATCCCTTTTTCCAGTTCTCCTTTTGACTCAAACTCTTGGGAGAAGTTTGGGTTCGCAGAATCCCAGAAAGGTTTGGGTTGGAAGGGACCTTAAAGATCATCCAGTGCCACCCCCTGCCCTTGGCAGGGACACCTTCCACTGTCCCAGATTGATCCAAACCCCATTTATCCTGGCCTTGGACACTTCCAGGGATCCAGGGACAGCCACAGCTTCTCTGGACACCCTGTGCCAGGGCCTCCCCACCCTCACAGGGAAGGATTTCTCCCTCATAGATTATCTAAACTTCCCCTCTTTCAGATTGTCCTATTTTATCTGGACCTGATTTGCCTACATGGGGAAATGTGGGTTTGCCAGGCAGAAAATCAGCAAAACCAGACAGCCCAACATCCAGCAGCAGCCACTGCTGTCTCCAGAGGACTTGGGGGTCTGGGAATGTGTCCCAGCCTCCTTGGCAGCCCTTCCGTGGCCCCTTGAGTTAAGATTGGAGGTGCAGGTAACCAGAGCTTTGCTAAAAGCCTGTCTGTTCCTGCCCCAGAGCACTCAGATAACCGAGGTGAGGTCACCCTCCCCAGCAGCACCTTGGCACTGAGCCTCTCCCAAAACCCTCACTCCCCTGCTCCAGCAAGAGCTGTCTCTCCTCACTCCCTTTTCCTTCTCAAAACCAACCCTTTTTTTTTTCTTTTCCTTTTTTCCAGGTGTTCATCCAAGGCTAGTTTGGCGCTTGAGCAGGGGCCCACACCTCAGCTGTCCTCCAGAGAGCTGTGCTGAGCACCTCGTGACCCCTGGGCAAACCTTGAGGGTTCTCATCTCCATCCTTGGTCCTTCCCAGCCCACCTCTATGCCTTTGGACCCCCAGAGAGGATGTCTGTGCCCCAAATCCAAATAGAAGAGGCTCTGGACAGCATGGATGCTGGCTCTGGGGGGGTTCCTCCTCCGGATGATCACCTGAGGACCCTCAAGGCGTTGACAGAGAAGCTGAGACTGGAGACCAGGCGCCCTTCCTACTTGGAATGGAAGGCAAAGCTGGAGGAGCAGGCTTGGAAGAGCCCCCAGCCCGAGGGGGACGGGGAGGACGAGGCCACCAAGGCCAAAAAGACCCCAGGGGAGACTGTCCCCATGAGGAAGGTGCAGCTGCACCTCAACGGGAGCCCTGCCCAGGACAAGGGGACTGTCACCTCAGGGAGAATAGGTGGCTTTGAGAGCATCGACGAAGCTTTGACGTGGCTCAGGAAGGAGCTGGTAAGTGATTGCCTGTCCCTGTTAGCACAGATTTCCCAGAGGGGATAAAAATGAAAGAGTGGGGAAACTCCTTGTTCCTACCTGCCTTCAGCCCCAGGTGGAAAGGCAACAATCAGTCTTTGTGTTTTCCATCACTCATTGTGTTTTCCACACCTGGCTCTTCCAGGTCCATCCTCTGTTGCCTTTTCCTTGATTCAGATCCAGTCTGCATTTCAGTCACCCTCCCATCCCAGCCTTGGGCCCTGTCTCACCCATCTGTTTATTTCTGGTGGTTACGTGCTGGGCATTTCACAGAGAAGGAGGGGAAAAAAAAAGCTTTGTCTTTTCTAGGAACCTGTGCTAGGAAAATCCAGAGAGCCAGGGCACAGGGCTGGAATTCACCTTTTCTCTGTCACTTTGCTCTCATGGTCTTTGACACAAATTCATCCTTGGCCCAGCTCCCAGCCAAGCCCAGGAGTCAGCACAGCCTGGGGATAACTCCCAGAAAGATGCACCAAGCCTGACAGGGTTCAAGAAATGTTTGGAAAATGCTCTCGAGCACGTAGAGTGATTTTGGGGTTGTCCTGTGCAAGGCCAGGAGTTGGACTCAATTCTTGTGGGTCCCTTCCAGCTCAGGGTATTCTGTGATTTTCTGGGGGTCGATAGGATGGATATCTCCCTGTCACAGCAGCTGAAGTCAGAGCTGGAGACCGAGTTCAGGTGCTCTTCACAAGAGTAGAAGCAATCAGACACCAAAAGCACACTTCCCAATGATCCTTCCCTTCTCCTCACTGGCACGAAAAGTCTTTATTTATTTGGCCCAAATCACTGGAAGTGACTCATGACACGTGGCTTTGTTTCTGTTGCCCAGTTGGAATTTTGCCTGTGAGTCCCAGCAGGAATATTTGCAGCAGGGTCTGGGACATCACTTGTGGCCAACACTTGTGAAAATGTTCCTGTGCAGACATTTTGCTTCTGAGAAGCGCTGAAATCTTTGAGGAAAATTTCTGACAAAAATGAATAACAGTTTTAAAGATTTCTTTGTGACTTTTGCCTCAGATAACGTTGATTTGTCAACTTTCTGTTGCTACATTCACCCAACTCCACTGGTCCCCCATAGGATTTATTTACAGAGGTGGTTCTGGATATTGCATTTTGGTGACTTTCTTTCTCAGGATTGTGGCTTTCAGGAATTCAGGAATATTAGGAACAGCTTTGAGATGATTCCCTACAGCCCCTCAGTGCTCTGGAGAACTCAGCTCCAGATCTGTGACCTGAATCTGGGTGCAATCTTAAATTCACACTTGATGTAAACCCCAAATCTCAAGGTGATCAAGGAGAGTAAGAAGTAGATTTTCCTTCTCAGAACCCTTGGTTTTAAAAGATTTGGGGTTTTCTTTCAATCTCTGCCTGTGATGGAAGTACAAATTGTCTCAGAGTCTGATTCCACCCTTAGACTGGGGTGTGGTGTCTAAACCACCATCTGTCAGAAACTGAAAGTTTAAATTAAAGACGAGAAAAGGCCAAGCAAACCCTAATTGTTCCTCACTTTCCATTTCCCAGCCACTTAATTATACTGGTCTTTGCTGGATCTGGACGTGACTGGTAATTTAGAACAATTTCCCCAAAAGAGAGAGCAATTTTTTGACTGAGCACAGGGTGAAATAGCTGTGCTGGAGGCACGAGTGTGGGTAAGAGCTGCCAGCAGGCAGAGAGAGCACGGCCAGGCCATCCCATCACACGGTGCTGGAACCAAAAGGTGCATTTCACATTACATTTCAAGGGTGAAATCCAGTTTCTTGTCAAATAGAGGAACAAGTTTCCAAACATCCCAACACAGACAGGATTTTATCTCGTGTTGTGGTGGCAAAGCCGTCAGGAAGGCTCCACAGCACGATGCAGCCCAGAAACCAACCAGGTCCTGGGCTGATCCCCCAGTTTGGGCAGCAGGAGAGGGTGGGATTGTGTCCCTGTGCCCCTCTCAGGTGAGACCCCACCTGCAGAGCTGCCCCAGCCCTGGGACCAGCACAGGGAGCAGCTGGAGCTGCTGGAGAGAGCCCAGAGCAGGCACCAGGATGAGCAGAGGGATGGAGCAGCTCTGCTGTGGGAAAGGCTGAGGGAATTGGGAATGTTCAGCCTGGAGAAGGTTTTGGGATGACCCAATTGTGGCCTTCCAGTTCCTGAAGGAGCCTACAAGATGGGGAGGGACTTTGGACAAGGGCCTGGAAGGACTAGGGGAAATGGCTTCCCACTGCCAGAAGGCAGAGTTAGATGGGAAATTCGGAAGGAATTCTTGGCTGTGAGAGTGGTGAGGGTTCCCAGAGAAGCTGTGGATGACCCTGGATCCCTGGAAGTGTCCAAGGCCAGGCTGGACAGGGCTTGGAGCGACCTGGGACAGTGGAAGGTGTCTCTGCCCAGGGCAGGGTGGAACAAGATGAGCTTTAAGGTGCCTTCCAAGCCAAACCATCCCACAATCCTGTGATCCCACCACACGGTTATTTAGGGTCTGTAGGATCCACCTGTCCTATGAAGGGCCAAAAGCTGGTGAGTGTGGAGATTGTTTCCATGCAGGAAAGAAGTGCAGCAGCCGTGTCCTTACGGAATGAAAGGCAGAGCGTGCAGCTCCATCACCCCCAGCCCTCAGCACAGCTCCCAGCGTGTTCAGGCCAGGTTGTTTCAGCAGCATCCCCCTGGAATGGTTCTGGCTTGTCCCAGGGAGTGTCCTGCCAAGCACGTGGAGCTTCAGGAGTTTGCACATGCTGGGGGCTGTTCCCAACAGGCAATTGGTACAGGACCACCCAGATTTGGATTTAACTCTCTCCCAGCCAAAAGCAGCAGAGGCAGGAGAGTAAATTTGGTACAGTCATGGCAGGGTTTAGGTGGGGAAAGCCCTCTAAGACCATCGAGTCCAAGCACACCCCAGCACTGCCAAGGCCAGCACTAAACCATGTTCCCAAGCCACATCCACACAGCTTTCAAATCCCTGCAGGGATGGGGATTCCTCCACTGCCCAGGGCAGCTGTGCCAGGCAATCCTTTTTGCTGAATCCTGGACAATCCTTTTGCTGAAGAAATTTTTCCTAATATCCAATTTAAACCTCTCTTGGTGCAACTTGAGGCCGTTTCCTCTTGCCCTATCTCTTGTTACTCCCAATCTGCACAAAAGTCATCATCTGACACTGCAAGGAATTTTCCTGTGTGTCTCCAGAGCCTGCTCTGATTTGTCTTCATCCAGGTTCAGGATGCTCACCTGGAGAAAAGACAAACCCAAGGTTTTATTGTCCATCTGCTTTTCCTGGCCTGTCACCTCACGTGACCCATCCCAGACCCTGGTTCTGCACCCCAGGCTGGGTTTGTAGGACTGGCATAAACCCACAGAGCCTCAGCCACGTCAGCTGGGCCCTGCTGAGAACCTGGCCCCGAGAAGCTGATTTATTCAGACATGCAAACTGCTCTTGTTTTTGTGCTGAGAGGCTCTGTGGAGGTGTAGGAGCAAATTGCAGCTCTCAGCGTGTGCTGAGCTGCCCTGGGGCTGGAGCATTTCCCTCCCCAGCTCCTCCTGCCTCTTCTTTGCCCTTGTGTTTGTCTTTGCACTGTCAAGAGTGGCAGCTCCTCATCTGTGCCCAGAGCAAAACCATCACCAGCCCAGGGAGGGTGACAGACTCGAGGACTCACACTTTGCTCTTTGAAATCTGCCAGGTTTTACAAGTTATGAAATTATGCACTCTCCCTCCTAAGTATGGCTAAAGTACAACCCTATGAACAGGGACATCTTAGAGCAGTTTGAACTTTGTCCTTTTAGGAAAAATGAGTTTTCTATCTCAAATTCACCAGTTTGGCACTGAAATCTGGGGGGTGTGAGCCAGAATGCAGGAAAGACTTGAAAAGGAGCACAAATGTCTGATGGTCCCTCCTGGGAAATCATAAAACACCAGTGCCCTATTGCTCAGATTTTTAAAAATTAAATATTAAGCCCTTTTATTTTCATTTGGGATACTCATATTGGCTGAACAAGTGCTTGAGTGAATTTAAAGAATGAAGCAGCACCAAATTTCCTCATTATGAGGGTGGGGAGGCCCTGGCACAGGGTGCCCAGAGAAGCTGTGGATGACCCAGGATCCCTGGAAGTGCCCAAGGCCAGGCTGGATGGAGCTTGGAGCAACCTGGGATAGTGGAAGGTGTCCCTGCCCATGGCAGGGTGTGGAATGGGATGAACTTTAAGGTCCTTTCCAACCCAAACCATTCTGTGACTCTGTGACCTCTACTGTTAAATTGCTGAAACCAGGGAAGAGTTTAGGATTTATCATGGAACAGGACAACCCCCAAGGGTCCCTTTGGGTGCAGCCACCCTGTTCTGGGGAGAGAGGGAGCCAGCACAGCCTGAACAACATTGAGGAAGAGTGAGATGTGGGGCCCATGACAGGCTTTGCATGGCCCAGCTGGCAGAGGTCCCCTGGGGTTTGGTGGTGGGTAACTCCCAGGGGCTCCAGAATGAGCCAACAATTTATAATTGTCCCAACAAATTATAATCTGCTTCTGGTACTAACAAAAAATTTCCCAATCCAATTTTTGATTCTGATTCTATCATCACATCTTTGATAACCCCCACTTCAAAGGGTTCCCCCTTTACCCCAACTACTGTGGCAGTTTCTTTGGATATACTACATCCTTTAGGTAAAAACTGGATGGTTGATCTCTCAGCTCCAGTATCTGGGAAAACTCATCTGGGGCTGTGGGTTGCACCTCAAGGGTGTGAGCCCTTAATTAACCATGACATGGTGGCATCTGAGCACTTCTGAAGAAGCCCCAAAATAAAACACAAAGTGGACTTGTCTGAAAGGTTTGGCAAGGATCTGACAAGTGACCTGCGCTTCTTTGTGCCCGAATCCAAGTGGGTGCACTCAGGAAAATGCCAATTCACGTTTCAGCTTCTTTTGATCTTTTGGAGATGAAAAGGGCTGGCCCTGTGGGAGCAGCTGCCTCTCCACAGACCATCCCCCCGAGCTCATGGACCAGGCTGGGGCTTCATCCACCGGGATCTTCTCTTTTGGGATGAGAGGGAAATCTCAAAGAGCTCCTCACCTCCATGCCTTGAGGTCCTGCCTGCTGAAAACCCCCAAAATCAATGCAGAGAAAAACTGGACTGCTGGAAAAGGGAAAATTGCTGGTCTTCCTGTCTGATGAAGGCAAAATTGAAGGCAACTGCATGTAGCTATTTAGGATGAGCCACCTAGACTGGAAAACTTTCCAAGCATCCAAAGCTTTCTCTCCCTCACCCATATTAAACATCCCTGGGACACTCTGAGGATCAATCCAAGCAGAAAATCCTCCTTAGGTTCATAAGATCCTGTGGTCCTGAGCTTTCCATTTCAGCTTCACTGCCAGGAAGGACCTGAGTTTGGTTCCCTCTTCCAGCCTGGGAAGCTCAACCCAGCATCCTGTCCATTCCAACAGCATTCCCCAGCCCTGCTGGAGAGAAACAGCTGAGCTGGGTGTGCAGAGAGAGGCAGAATGTGTTAAAATGTTGGTTTTTATGAGCAAGAAACACCTAAGGCTCTTCCTTTCCCTGGCCATGAGAGGATCAAAGAAAATCAAAATCCTGGCTTTGGCTGGATGCTCCCCACGGGTTTTTCCAGGATGCTGCATCCGTGTGTGGGATCCTGCTGCCACCCCACACGGATAAAGCGGAGTGTGGAGTTACCCCGTGGTGACCAGCCCTGTGGGTGAACTCTGCAAGACAAAAACCCCACGCCTTCCCCCCTGTAATCCCAGAATTCACTCCCAGGCAGCTTTGTGGAGCTCTGCTGGCCTGACAGCAGCTGCTTTTAAAGGGACATCACCCATCCTTTCCAGAGATTGTTTGGGCCTCAGCATGGGATGGGGGAAATGGATTTAGTGTTTGTGCAGAGCCTCTGGGAAAGGAGAACGAGGATTCCTGGCTCGTGGTTCTGCTCAATATTCTGGGAGGGTTTGAACAGAGCAGTTTAATGGGACAGCTCCAAGGATGCAGGGCAGGGGTTTGCATCTCCAGCCAAGCCCCAGGGATGAGTGTGGGGGGTGAGGGTTCATGCCCCACAGAGTGGTTTAATTTTGGTGCTCCACCCTCAGCTGTCCCTCCACAGGACCTGTCACCAGGAAAGGAGCTCCCAAGCCCTTGGGAAGACAAGGCAGCCTTCCAAGGAGCACAGGCAGTGACAGCCCTCATCCCATCTTCCATCTCCCCCTTGTGTGCACCATCCTCTCACAAAAACATGGAATTCCAAATTCCTTAAATTGGGAAAGCCCTCAAAGGTCATCAAGTCCAGCTGTTAACCCAGCACTGCCAAGGCCACCACTAAACCATGTCCCCAAGTGCCACATCCACACGCTTTTAGTCAACCATTGCCAGGCTTTGTTCCTTATCTTTGTTTTCTGGAGCTCTTTGCCTTCCAGCTTACATGAAATCAGATTCCTCAAAAGAGGGGGAAAACAAGAACAGGTCAAAAAATGTAAAGCTGGTTTGCAAGAGAAAAAAGGCACCTATAGCACACAGCCCTCTGCACAATGGCCCCATAATTCTCTTTTAAATGCTTTTTTTTTTTTACTGGCAGTAGAGGCTTTTTTAATCCCACATTCTTCCAAATATTCAATGAAAGCCTTTGTTGGCATTTCTTAGGTAACTTGATACACTGAGAAGAAAGAATGACCCAGGGTCACTCAATAACACCTGTGATCACCTCGCTGATAAAAATCCAGCATTTGTTGTGAGACAGGAAAAAAATATCAACAGAATTACCTTTTTTTTTTTAATTTTTATTGTAACTCAGGTGGGAGAATAAAAACCTGCCAAGCGGCATTGCTCTGCTGGGGGCACAGGTTATGAGGTCTGGGAGGAAATAGTGGGGATTTTTTGATAAAGGTAAATGACCCCAGCTGTGCCAACAATTTGAGAGAGATTTCCTGAAAGAAAGATTCACTCAGAGATTGGTACAAAGGTGACTTAATCCTCTCCAGACAGCCAAGCTGGAGTCTTGCTGCTGGCTGGGAGCATCAGGCAAGGTCCCCCAGGATGCCTCTGTAGAGTCAGAGAATCAGAGAATGATTTGGGTTTGAAGGGATTTAGATACCAGAGAAGAATTTTTCCCTGTGAGAGTGGTGAGGCCCTGGCACAGGTTCCCATCCCTGGAAGTGTCCAAGGCCAGGCTGGACAGGGCTTGGAGCACCCTGGGATAGTGAAGGTGTCCCTGTCCATGGCAGGGGGTGGAAATGGATGATTTTTAAGGTCTCTTCCAACCCAAACCATTCTGGGATTCTCTGTTTGCCTGGAGGAGGAGGGATCATGGCACAAGCTAAAGCAACCCCGAGGCTGTTTTGGTTCACACCCTCCTTGCAGCAGTCCTTGTGTCAGACATGGAAAGGTCTCATGTAGGAATATCAGGGTCTCTGTGGGGTCTCTAAGGCGACCTTTCCCTCCTCCTTTCCCTTCTGCATCTTCATGCACAAGCCACCAGGCCAGGAATAATTTACTCCCATCCCCCAGAGCTACATCTGTACCTACAAATTGATCAGCTCCTTTTCAGGCCTGGAGGGAAACTGATATGGTCTGATCACATCCATGCTGCTAAAATCCAGGAAAGGGAAATTTATCCCAAATTTTTTTATCCCAAGTTTTATCCCAAAACATTTCCAGTTCCTAGAACTGGCTGAGCTGGAAAGGACCTTAGAGATCATCCTGTTCCAGCCCCTTCTGGTGAGCCTGCTCAGCTTCTTTCCCACCTTCTTTTCTTTGTAGCTTTTGTGGTTTTGTTGCTTTTCTGTGAGGAGGGAAGTGGGAATTGTCTTGATCTGATTTTCTAGCCCTGCTCCTTTTGCCAGGCTGATTCCCACACCAAGTGTTCACCTCCTTCCTTCACTACCCACAACATCCTGTGACAATGAATTTTCTGAGGATTTTAGATCCTTTTTAAATAAAAGACCTCTTTCTTTTCATTACTTCTGAGTCTTCCACCTTCCCAAGCCAGGTGCCAGGGGAGAAAAAAATTACCTCCAAAACATTTAGATAATTAGCTTGGGAGGTTGTAGTTTTCTGTCCTGTGGGAAACCATGGAGGTCCCATCCTGAGAGCCACTTCAGATCACCCAGATAAAATAAGCCACAGGGGAGGTGGAGTCTGTCATGGACCAGCCCTGATTTATGCAGGCTGGAAACCCGGGCTGAGTATTTGGTGATCAGTTCTTTTCTTGGTGTTCTTTTAATTGGTCCTTTCCACCTCTAATTGCTCTGTCTCCCTGTGGCTCCTGCCTTATGAGCAAAATTAATTTGGGCTTTGTTTAAGGTTGAGAAGGAGGCTCTGAAGCCTGACGGATACCCAAGCCAACAGCCTTGGCTCAGCTTTAATTCCCGTTTCCTGGTGCTCCTGAAAACATGAGCAGGCACAGAATTTATTGTTGAAAATTCCCCATCTTCAGCTGGTAATTTTTTGGGATGCATTGCTGGCTTGGAAGATCCCTGTCTCCCTCACAGATCCAGCACCTCTGGATGAGTTCACAGAATCAACAAGGTTGGAAAAGACCTTTGAGACTGAATCCAACCTATGACCTAACCCCACCTCACCAACCAGACCATGACAAAACCAGCCTTTTTTTAAACACCTCCAGGGATGGTGACTCCATCCTTGGACAGCCCATTCCATGCCAAATCACTCTTCCTGTGAAGAGCTTTGTCCTAATGTCCAGCCTAAACTTCCCCTGGAGCAGCTTGAGGCTGTGTCCCCTCATCCTGTTGCTGATTCCCTGGGAGCAGAACCCGGCCCCACCTGGCTGCACCCTTCTGTCAGGGAGTTGTGGGGATGATGGTGATGATGATGGTGATGATGATGATGATGGTGATGATGATGGTGATGATGAGGGCTCTCCTGAGGCTCCCCCAGCTCCCTCAGCCACTCCTCACAGGGCTTGTGCTCCAGACCCTTCCCCAGCCCTGTCACCCTTCTCTGGACACGCTCAAGCACCTCAACACCCTTCCATTCCCCACAATTCGCCCTCCCCAGCAGGGAAACAGCAGATTTGCCACTAAAAGGCCTTTTCCCTCCCTGCTGCAGGCAGACATGCGCCTGCAGGACCAGCAGCTGGCCAGGCAGCTCATGCGGCTGCGCAGCGACATCAACAAGCTGAAGATCGAGCAGACGTGTCACCTGCACCAGCGCATGCTCAACGATGCCACCTACGAGCTGGAGGAGAGGGACGAGCTCGCCGACCTCTTCTGTGATTTCCCCCTCGTGAGCTCCTTCAGCCTCTCCACGCCCCTCAAGCTCATCGGGGTCACCAAGATGAACATCAACTCCCGCCGGTTCTCGCTGTGCTGAACGGGGGGGAAGGAGAGGGAAGGACGGGGGAGAAAGAGGGAGAGGACTCTCTCTGCCTCATGGCTGGGTGAGGAGAGGCCAACGAGGAGCAGAGGGAACCCACAGCTGGGCTTGGTGGCAGCGTAGAGGTGGCCACTGGAACGGCTCGTGGGGAAGGCAGGACCTGCGTGGAAGAAGCCTGGAGAGCATCCAGACACAACACATGCACTCAGCTCCTTTGCCAAGTCCCTTCTCCTCCTCTTCCTCCCGCAGGACGCAGCTCGGTGTGGGTGGTTGTGCTCAGAAATCAAAGGAGGGGTCAAAAATCAGCCACAAAGCAAAATCCCTCTTCCCTTCCCCTTCCCCTCCTCCCAGGCTGGAGCAACCACGTTGCTGTCCTTCATGGATGTCTCCTTGGGCACCAACCCTCAGCCTCTGCTGCTCCAAGCGCGTGATCCATGGGGCTGCTTCAGGTGGGAAGTGGATTTCCAGTGGGAAGGAGCCCTCCCAGCAAGCAAAGGACTGTGGGTCAAGTGGCACCAGCTCCAAGAAGCGGTGAGAAGGTTTGTTTTTGGATTGCTCCGTAGGGTCCAGGGCACTACAGCTTCTTCTTGCCTGTGGCATAGATCATGGACTCAGCATGGGCACATTCAGAGGTTCCAGCTGCCCAGAAGTCTCCTGTGTGCCCTGGAAGTCACACCCGGAGCAACACGTGTTTCTGAGCCTGTTGGATCCTGCTGTCAGCCACAAGACACCCTGTGGTTCACCCTGCAAACAAGGAACTGTTGTACCCAAGACATCTCCTGACAGAGAAACCCCCAGGCTGACACCCCCAGCAGCAGCACCAGCAAACCCCGGATCCTCTGTAGCAACACACATCCATCCGAGAGAGGAACTTCAAGAGGAGAAAGGGGACTTTTGGGTAATGAACTCAAAATAAGACTTAAAATCTAAGGGAGAAGTTGCTGTGATGAGCAGCACAGGGGGTTCCTGTGCTCCCTGCCCAGCAGAATGTGAGATGGATGCTGTATTTTCTTGCCTTTCCAGTGCACACCGCTGCCTGTACCTGGCATGGGGGGCAGAGACCTCTGGTGCTGCCCAGCAAGGGACTCGAGAGGTCTTGCCATGGCAATTTTGGGGCACCTGGCACCCAAGACAGTACAGATCAATCGTGGATGCCTTCAGGCTCTCCCTCCTGTGCCCACACCACTCCTGACCCTGTCAGAGTGGAGCAATCCTGCCCGTGGTGCCCCTGCCCATGGCAGGAGGGTTGGAATCAGATAATCTTTATGGTCCTGTCCAACCCAAACCATTCTACGATCTCAGCCCAACTCTGCTCCTCACCCCGTGCCCGAGCAGGAGCAGACCTGGCTGTGCCCACAGCCCAAGGCCTGGGAAGGAGCAGGAGGAGCAATCCCACTGCTCTGGAAGCTGTGGCTGTGTCGATGTGCCTGTAGCTGTCTGTGAGCTCCGTGTGTGTGTGTGTCAGTGGCTGTGTGTGTGCATCTGAGCCCGCAGGACGCCTCTCCCGGGAGGCTCCGGCCTGGGTTCACGCCTTTGTTCCGAAATGTGACGGGATCCAGGATCCGGCGAGACCCCGACGTGCCTGGGAAGATGAAAGGAGGCTTCCAGACCTGGGGCTCCACAGGGAGCTTTAGGTTGGTGCAGGGAAGACAAATAATTCGTGTGCAGCCACAGGTCTGCCTGGTAGGGACAAATGAAGGGGTTCAGAGATGAGTGGGGTGGGGAGTCTGAGCTGAGCTCAGCCCTCCATCCCCCACAACCCCTGGGTGATGCCTCCCCATCCCCTCCAAAGCTCCCTGAGTATCTTTTCTTTCTGCTAAGGGAGGAGGAATTTCAGGCACCAGGGCTTTGTCTGTACCATCAGCACCATGTCTGGGTGCTGAACCCTGTGCTCCTTTTATTTTGGGTTGTGACCAGACTGTCACTTGACCTCTGGACAAGACAACCAGCCACGGTGCCATTCAGTTTACTAGGAACAGCCTTATTTCCCCATGGACATCTTGGAAAAAAAACAAACCCACCTCATTAAAATTCTTCTTTGTTTACATTTTTTCATAAAAATAAATCAGTTTATGTCCCACACGTTGATTTTCAGAGGTGTTTTCAATCAGTGGATAGAAATTATAGGTTTTTTACATGAAAATAATGCCTTGGAAAGGGGGATTGGTTCTCTTTAGGGTCAACTGGAGTGGAGTACAGGGTGGGCCTGCCTTTGGGCTCTTGTCTGGTAGCCAAAAGCAGGAGATTAACTCAAGCACAGTCCTAGTGGGTCATTACACGTGGCATTAGAAAATCAGACGTCTGGGTTCCAGACATGCATTTTCTGCATTAAGGGGGATGAGGGGTGGGTGTAACTGCCAGCTGTTTGTCAAAATGCACAATTTTTTTAATCATAAAAACTCTGTCTGTATTGATTTCTGCCTCTGGTCTCTCACTGTGCTGGGGAAGCACCAGGATGGTGTGCTCCAGGATTACAGGTGTGCCAGGTTTTATTTTCCTGGCAGGTTTTTGTATCCACTCACACCCATCAGCTCCACCTGGCAGTCCAGGAGGGATGGGAGGAAAATAAGGTTGGAGCACTTATGGTGTATTTGGACAAAAATGTGTAGGAAATAAAGCAAAAAATATAAATATTAAAAAAATAATTTATGTTTTATGTTAGCTAGTCACTGGGTGAAAAGTGGGTCCAGGCACTTCACATATATCAGGTCAGGGAGGAAAAATAAATAGAAATAGGCCTGATTTTTGCTGAATTTTCTTTAAAATAAAGAGTCATCCAAATGTTGGATCAGATTTGAGAAACATGAGGACTGGTCACTGTTCCCACCACAAAATTCCCGGAGAGGAGCCTGCAGGTCTCAGCTGTCCATGAGATGATCCAAACCCTCGAGTGCTGCTCCCTCTCCTGTGGTTTGCAGCCACATTCCCTCTCCCAGAAGCCTGGAGACAAAAGCTGGTGGAAATCAAGGTTGGTCCTGCTGAAGTCCATCCTGAAAATGCTTTTTTTTATGGGCCAGCTGCATCTCCATCTGGAGCACCAGTGGCTGCTGCTCCATCTCTTGGAAGCAGGAATCTTCTGGCGCTGATTCCAGTGCTGTCCTCAGCCACCCAGCAGTGAGACACGTTCCTCATGAAGCAGAAGAGCCAGTTTGAGATTAATCCATGGGAATAATTAACTGTATTTTTAATTTAGATGGCCAGGCTGGAGGACCGTGGATTTCTCCAGGCTAACTGGAAGATAAAATTTCAGATTATTTTTCCTTGTTCCCAAAAGCTCAATGCAAATTTTAAACTGGGGGGGTGGGGGGGAGGGGGGGTGGAATCAGTCTAGCATTTTAATTGGATAAATTTTAATTTTACTCACAATTCTTCCCTGTGAGGGTGATGAAGCTCTGGCACAGGGTGCCCAGAGATGCTGTGGATGACCCTGGATCCCTGGAAGTGTCCAAGGCCAGGCTGGACAGGGCTTGGAGCAACCTGGGACAGTGGAAGGTGTCCCTGCCCATCACAGGGGGTTGAAACTGATTAATTTTTAAGGTCCCTTCCAACCCAAACCATTCTGGGATTCTACAAAAATAGTTCTAAAAAATTTTAATAACAGCCAGGACATTAACACTTCATTTTCTTTCAAACATTGTTTTACTATTAACTGTTAAAAAATTTCCCTTGAAGGAGCCTTAATAAAACTTTTCCACTTTCTCTTTTTCAGCTAGACCCAATCCCTGAAGTTTTAGTCAGTCCAAAGCTCTACATTTTCTTACCATGAAAAAAATCAGTTAAAAATTAATTTTCCCAGATTTCTTTTTTTTTTTTCCTTTTTACTTCCTTTGGGTCAATTAAGAGGAAGCACAAGGCAATTTTGCACATTTTAATTCATGATCAGCTGGCTGCTCTCCCTGGCATGGGCTGCCACGACCTAATAATGGACAGGACCTTGTTCCTCTGTCACAGCCCCAAAGCAGAAATGATGAAAAGGGTCATTGTTCCCAGAAAAGTGTCTAATTCCTGACACTTTTGGCACTGGGAATTGCTGTCCTGTAATCAGTGAGTGATTCGAGGTCTCCCACAACCACCCCCGTAAAACCTTCATTAAATTCAGTGGAGACTGTCACAGAAATGCCACACTGGGTCTCCTCTCACCAGGAAAGCCAAGGGGTGACACATTTAAGGACTTAAAGACTGAATTTTCAGGCTGACTCTGCTACACAGCATTTCAACTCTCACAGTTTAACCTTTTTTATAGATCCAGATAACATAGATATGGATATATATGGGGAAAAAAATCCCAGCTGGAGTATTCCCAGTTTATTTCACAGCCTGACACTGTCTGCTGAGTGGGTTTTCCTTCAGATCGAGGCAGGCAGGAGGAGGGGGAAGGAAAAAACAAGGGATTTCAAGGAGGAGGTGTCAGGCTCCACACCAGAACCGGAGCCAGACTCGCTTCCCCCGCTGCACATTTCACAGCCGAGTCTGAGGGGATGCACACGTGGGAGTGAGACACCCCAAAACCCGGGAGAAAACACCCCTCTGGCATCACTTATAAAGCAGATGCTGGCCAGAGGAGCTGTGCAGGAGGAGCAGCACCCAAGGGTGTGCAGACCACCCCTAAAACCCTCCCTCATCTCCCTGGGACCTGGGAAATCTGGGAAGCTGTTTGGTACCAGCACTTCCCTCTCCAGGCACGGGACACTCCTGAGCCCTGGGTGATCACACTCGCTCCTGGGAGCCCCAGGTTCCAATGGCTGGGAAGTTAAAAGGAAATGAAAATGTGGAATTTAAAGTAAATTATCGAATATGGGGAAAACTCCTGTTTCAGTCTTTCTTCTTTTATATTTTCAAACTATTTTATGAAGAAGGATCAAGGAACCACCTTCATTCACCCGTCATTCAGAGCAGCCAAGAACTGGACTGGCTGCAAAAGGTGGATTTTAAAGAGTCCTTGTGGTCAGACAAACCATTCTGGTCACTGTTGCCCTCAACACCTAAACGTGCTTTAAAATGCTCTGGGGCAGCCACTGAGAGGGGTCTGCAGTCACTGGGGTCTGCTGTCCCATCCCTGGAAGTGTCCAGGACCAGGCTGGGGTAGTGGAAGGTGAAGGTTGGAATGAGATAATCTTTATTTTCCCTTCCAACCCAATCCATTCTGTGATTCCTTGAGGATGCTCAGTGCTTCACCGCTGCTCCTTCCCTGGATCCCCCCTCTCCCCTGTGGCTGCCTCAGCTCCCCCCCAGAGGGGGATGAGGGGGGGGAGGGAGGTTATTACACAATGTTTTTGTTCCACTGACAATTTCCCTCTGCCAGTTGGAACAGGCTGCTCATAAATTTCGGCTTTCTGGAGGGGTTTCAGGAGTTTTGCATTCTTAGATCATTGTCTGCCTTTCCCAGGAGCAATGGGGGGCAGGAAGGAGCTGCTCCAGAAATGCCATGTGCTATGGGGGGATCTCTCCTGGGCAGGGATTGCTCAGGGGGGCAGAGGGAGCTGCTCTCCACTGCTCCCAGCCTGGGTAGCCAAGGAGAGAGCTCAGAGGGAAGCAGGAATGCTGCTGGCAGTGCCCTGTGGAGATCTGAAAAGGTGAGCTCCTTCCTGCCGCTCCAGAGAGACGATTGGAGGGATTGTGCTGTGGTTATAAGGTGGGAGCTGAGGTTTGGGGTGGGCTGAGCTGGAGATGCAGCTGAGAAGCTCCTGGGCTCCCAGCTGTGGGCAGGCTCAGCACGTCCTTCACCACCCTGGAAGCTGCTGGGGCTGGGGTTTTAGAGAAAATCTTGCCCTGCAGGTGAATTAAAACTCAAAGGCTGTTGCAAGGCCTCTAACCAGATCAGAGGGATCAAGTTCTTAATTCTCTCAGTCGCATCCTGGGAAGGCAGCAGCCTTTCAGAGCGTGCTGCTCCCTTCCCAGGCTGCCAATCCCAGCAGGTGGATTGCCAAGGGTGGGCTCTGCCTGCTCCACGAGGTTCCTGGCATGGTGAGGGTCCAGCAGTGCCTCCAACAGCAGGATGGGGTCAGGAGATGGGGAGCCAAGGGTCACCCCAGACTGCCAGCCTGGGTGCTGAGGGTTTAACCATACAGACCTGGGCTTGTAGCAGCTGGAATCCTGGGCACAGCAGTGACCCTGGTGCTGTTCAGTTCCCCCACAGAGCTGAGGAAACTCAGCCAGGACAGAGTGCAATACTCCTTTCTTACGGAGAGCAATCACTGAGGACTCAGAAATCTTGCAAAGGGACAATTCCCCGGTGCATTTTTAATCCAAGGCTGTAAAGGTGAAGTTTTCTTGGCTTGTGACACACAAACTTCTCCCCCAGAAGTGGAATCACTCATTTGGATGGGAACAACAGGAGCTGTGTCCTCACCAGCAACCAGGACCCATCCTCTGGCCTAAGACCACGTGCCAAATCTGATCAAGTCCATATTATTAATTACAAAACAGCAGCCACACCAAACTACACCTTAGGAATGTCCCTGACCCATGAAAGCTCCCAGATTTGCCTTGGGGTTGTTGTCCCCTTGGACACTGAAATCCAGCACCTGGAAATGCCCCTCTGCTTTTGGTTTGCTCCCAGCCCAACACAGCCCCAGCATGGACACCAGCAAAGTCCTGAAGAGGTTGTTTTCCCTTCCCTGGGTCTCTTCCAAGCCCACTCAGCACAGAAAAGGGCCCCCAGCCCTCTGAGGCCCCCAGAGGGAGGGGTGGCCAGCTCGTTCAGAAAGGTGGCTGTAAAATCTTAATTATCTCCATTAGCTGCCAGCCTGCTCTGAGTTGCAGTCCCAGGGATGCCAGGAGGTTTCCTAGTAACAGCATGCAATCAGCCAAAAAAAAAAAAGGGAATTATTTATCAGAGAGTTCCTTGCCATGCAGGAGGAGAGGATGGTGGAGGAAGGATGTCCCAGGAGCTCTGCAGGGAGCAGCTGCAGTCTCCAGCACCTCTGTGGAGGGTGGCAGGTTGTGGTGCTCCTGGAAACCCTTCCTTTGGGCAAAAAACAGCCACCAAAAAATCTTGCTGGGTGGGAAAAGCCAGGGTGTCACACAAGAGCCGGGCTGAGCCCTTGCCCTGAGCTAAAAGGAACACTTCAAGCCTGGTGTTTGTTGTATATACCCAGCCATATTTCCTGGGAAAAGCCCTTTTTGGAGTTTTTCACCATTTTCCCATCCCAGCTTTGGGATGAGCAAGGGAAGGGACTGATCTTTACGAACCTCAAGATCCGCCATGTGCCACGAGGTGAGGTGAAATTTGCCTCCTTGTTCATGATTCCATCCCAGTTCTGGCAGGGAAGGAAAGGATTTAGCACCAGGGCTTGATTCCTGAGGGGTTTCCTCACATCCTCAAAACACCAGCCTGGCCCTGTTCAGAGCTACTGCCACAGAAGAAGAAAGGCTGACTGCTTTGTGTGCTTCTTCTCACCTGGAATTCCCAGGAATTCCCTGGAATTCTGTTTCTGCAGGGCACCTTATGCACCTTATCCTGAGAGCTGAACTTGGAGCCTGTGACTTCTGGTCTTCTCATGTCCAGAAATTAATTCCCAGAATGCTCCATGATTTTTCTAGGGTCTAAAGATGGGGCTGACCTCCAGAGCTCCCCAAATCCTCCTTTGTCCCCTTTTTAATGTGGGTATAAATCCTGGAGACGCCTGAGGGAGGGCAGAGATCAGACACCAGGAGTTTTTTGGAAGATGACAGGCAGCATCCCCACAATTCCACCACAGAGCTCCATTAGAGCACTCCCAACCAGCCTCATGGATGTAAATACATTTAATTTCACTAAACAGCCCCTAAAATTTCGTTTCCCCAGCTGCTGATTATTCTCCCTCCCAATCACTGCTGTTACGTGCAGAAGCTTGGAGCAAGTCTGATCTACAGAAACTGAGGCAAAGAAGAGCATTCAACCTTTCCCATAATCAGCCTTTGTGAGGCTGTCCCCCCATCCAACAACACACACACATTTTCCCTGAAGTCTGCTGTTAAAACGTTTGCAAACCCCCTTTTTTTGTCACTCTCAGCATCCCTGGCCACTCTCTGCTCCAGCTGGTCCTCAGTCCTCCAGCTTTCATCCCTAAGTACCCCAGGCTTGCATTTGCACTCCTCTTTCATTTCCCCTCCTTATTTCCATTTCTTGTATGCTCCCTTTTAACAGCTCAGCTCACTAAGAAGTGTCTTAATTAGCCAAGGAGGCTTTGTGCTGAAATTCCTGATTTTCATGAGCAAAGGCAGGGTTTGTTCCCAAGCTCTGAATGAGTTTTCTTTAAAAATAAATCAGCCAGCTGTCCTGGACACCTTCTTCCCTTCATAACAATCTCAGAGTTCCCCAAAAACCTGAAGTCAACTCTCCTGAAATCCAAAGTCCTCAGCCTAGATCTTCTCAAGCCTCTCTCCAGGTGCAAGTCCAGTTATTTCACAGCTCTGAGAGCCTCACCCTGACCCCAGCTGTGCTCTGCTCCTTCTCCTTTAGGAACAGCAGGTCAGACTCTGGTGGATGTGGACAGGAACTGACCAAGGACTCTGTCCATCTACTCTTCCCTTGTGATGTCCAGCCTGGAGCACTGAATCCACCCCTGGAGGCTCAGCACGAGCCCGTGGAATCACTGGAGCAGGTCCAGAGGAGGCCACAGAGATGCTCCAAGGGCTGGAGCCCCGCTGCTCTGGAGCCAGGCTGGGAGAGCTGGGGAAGAGAGGGATCCAGGGAATTGCTCAGAACCCCTTCCAGGGCCTAAAGGGGCTTATGAAGAAGAGGATGATCAACATTCTACATGGACAGAGAGTAACAGGACAAGGGAAATAGTTTTAAACTAGAAGAGGGGATATTTAGATTAGATATTAGGAAGAAATTTTTCAGTGTGAGGGTGGTGAGACCCTGGCACAGAGAAGCTGGGGCTGCCCCAGGATCCCTGGAAGTGTCCAAGGCCAGGTTGGACAGGGCTTGGAGCAACCTGGGACAGTGGAAGGTGTCCCTGCCCATGGCAGGAATGGAATAGGATGAACTTTAAGGTCCCTTCCAACCCAAACCTGTAGTTCTGCATTTATCCTTCCCTGGAGATTTTTAAAAGCCCTCTGGACACAGCCCTGAGTAAGCTGCTCTAGGGGAACCTCGGACCAGATGTCCCAACCCCCAGTGTCCCAACCTAAACCACTCTGTACTGTGAACAGAGCCAAGCTCTCGCCCTTGCCAGAGGTTCCTCTCCAATCCTCCAGCCATGGAGGGGGCATTTCCAGGCTCCCCTCCACACACACCCGAGCACCCCGTGTTTGTGTAAAGGACACAGGGACACACTTTATTCCCCACATCATCTCAAACCCGGCAGGAACACGGCTTTTAATGAGCTCGGGCAGATCCGAGAGGTGCCGAGGCAGCTCGGCCTCCCAGCTCCTTTCTTTCCCATCACATCCCCGTGGAGTGTTTGCTCTGCTCCCCCTGAGCCTCTTTGTTCCCCCTTCACCGCCCCGCAGCCGCGGGGGTTTGATCACCTGCGGCTTTTTAATCCCGATGTGCAGCTCCCTTCCATCTCCCGGACAGCAAAGACAGAAATGTCCCTTTTCAGCCTCTCCCCGTTTTGTCTGCGGGCCCTCAGTACCCCCCGAGAGCCGCTCTGCCCCTGGAGCATCCTCTCGCACAAAGCCCTCTTTGTGC
Organism: Parus major; assembly: GCF_001522545.3. NCBI lineage: Eukaryota > Metazoa > Chordata > Aves > Passeriformes > Paridae > Parus > Parus major. Next base: position 110,056,126 of record NC_031770.1, read on the forward strand.
CGGCCTGGGCTCCAGCCAGCCCGGGCTGCAGGCTCGGAATTATCTTTAGGCAGAGCCAGCTTTACAGGCTCCAGCAGGACCACTCGAACACTGAATGGATCGTGCCAGGCATCCCAGGTCCTCCTGCAGCACTCAAAAAATTCCCTGCCCCAGCCCCCACTGCCAAGAATTGCCCTTTTTTCCCCACGTTTTCACTCGAAGATGCTGAGGGGACGATGCTCCTGCAGCTGTGGTCATCTGCCATCGCTTTGGCACCAGCCAGAGGGTTTGGGGCTGCTTGGACAGGATTTGGGAAGTTCTTGCCAGCTCAGGATTCCTCGGGGGCTTGTGCCGGTCTCCCGGAGTGATGGCCAAGGGGAGCAGGGGGAATGGCAGGAATCTCTGCCAGTCTGGGATGGAAAGGTTCAATTCACCCTGCCCAGGTACCTGGAGAGCTCCACGCACTGCACGGGCTGATTCCAGCAGGGAGGGAAATGGGTGGGTTCATGGGCTGCTTTTAAAATGGTTTTCATGTGTGGAGTGGGCTCGGTGAGAGGGATCAGAGAGGATCTGGGGGGATTCCCTCTAGCCTGGCTTTGCTTGGAAAGGAAAATTCCCCTTTCCTATTGATTTATCCTCAGCAGGCTGCGCTTTTAGATTTCAGGCAAGGCACAGACTGGATTCCAGGCTGATTTGAGCCAGGATGTTCTGTGAGACCCAGAGGGAAAAATGCTGCTTCACTGCCCCAAGAACACCCTTAACCCCAGAGGAGGGCACGCCTGACTGTTATTATTTATAGGGTCTTCCCTCAGGGGAACACCCTGATCTGTAATTGCCAGGTGGTTGTTGAAAAGATTTTTGCAGTCACAGCCTGATATTTTTTTTTCCCTCCCTGTACTGTTTGAAGGTGGAAATAATCTCCTTAGGGGTATCAGTCCAGGGTATTTACTCATCTTTAGGACAAGCCTGAATCCTCAGGGCATATCCCTTACCTGGTTTCTTCAGAAATTACCTGGGAATAGGAAAAGGAGTGAAAGTGTCTCTTACAGGTAGGAGGGAAACCTGAATCCTCTGTTCCCTGGCCAGCTCTGCCCGGAGGGAAAGAGAAGTGCAAAGTTTCTCCCTCCAAAATCCAGGAGAGCAAAAAACGAGGGCTTGAGGGATGTGCCAGCAGCAGACAAAGGCTTTCTGAGCAGGGGAGGGAGCGAGGAGCTGGCTCCGAGGCTGCTGGCCGGGTTGCCATGGATTTTGTGCTAATCAGCCCCTTTCTTGCCAGGAAGAAGAGGGAAAAGGAAGGATTTGGAGCGTGCAGGAGCTGCCTCCCTACCTGAGCCATGTCCTGCCACCATCTGCCCAGTGGATGAAGGGCCAAAATCCTCTGCTAGGGGATATTTTGGGCAATGATGTCCCTGTGGCTCAGACCTGGCTGTGCCCTCCTGCAGGGCTGCCCAGATCGTGCCCCTGTGTGGGGGCTGGCTCCCCACAACATTCCATTTTCATTTTCATTTCCCCATTTTCATTTTCAGGATGTTTCCTTGAGCAGAGCAGAGGGGCAGAGCCAGGCTCTGGAGCTGAACGTGAACCAGGGGAGGTTTATATTGAACTTTGGGAACAATTTCTTCACTGAAGTGGTGGTCAGACATTGGAACAAGCTGATGTCCCCAGCCCTGGAGGGATCTGAAGGATGGCTGTGACACTTGGGGACATGGGTTAGTGATGGGCTTGGCAGTGCTGGGGGAATGCTTGGACTCAAGGATTTTAAAGCTCTTTTTGAACATAAATCATTTCCAATATTCCTCCACTTCAGACTGTCTTTTCATGCTTGCAGTCTCTTAGACATGGATTTACATATTAAAAAAAAAACCACTAACAACAAACAAACAGACCCACAAATCCTTAAAATGCAGATAATATATAAAACATAAAATAAACAAACTACTTAGCAGTCTGAAAAATATAAAATACACAAATTTCTCAGTAGCCTGTAACCCTCCCTCTCTCCCTGTAGCACTTTTTGGGACATCTGTTGACATGCACGGAGATTCTGTGAGAAGGATTGGAACAGAATTCCCAGGGAAGGAGCAGAGTCACCATCCCTGGATGTGCTCAAAAGCCATGTGGATGTGACATTTGGGGACATGGGTGAGTGGTGGCTGGGGGAACTGTTGGACTCCACGATTTCAAAGCTCTTTTCCACCCTAAATAGTTCAAAGGTTCTATAATTTTATGTCCACGCTCTGGGGTAGGGCTGCACACCCCATGGTGTGTCTGAACCCCATGGGCTGTCTGATGTGTCTGTGACCTTCAGCCACCTTGTCCCACCTCCACGGAGCCTCGGTGGCCACAGGGGGTGCCCAGGGACAGCCCTGCTGCTCCCAGGAGCCGGTGCCAGCACGGGCAGGCTGGAGGGAGGAGATCCGTGCTGGCTGTCCTTGGGGACAGCAGGTGGAGGCATCTCTGGAACTGAGATAACACCTCAAGGGCCACTCTCAGAAGATGGATCCCCATGGCATATTTCATTCCCCAGTCCCTTTTATCTCCTTTACACCAGCATTCCAAGCCTCTGTCTCCCAGGGAGGTTTCCTCCTCTCCCCTCCCAAGCATCCCCTACAACACCTTTTACCCTGAAACACCCTCGGCTGTGGGACTGAGATAAGGACACAGGCTTGAAAAGGATGCAGATGTTCTTCCTCCATCCTGCCTTCCACCTGCCTCCAGGACCCCCTGCTCCAGCCCCTCTGGAGGGCTGCATCCATGCCACAGACAGCTCTGCTTGAGTAAGGAGCTGCTTGCTGCCTCACGATCCAGTTTCTCTTTCCTCAGAATCCCAAATAGTCAAATATTTGCCTTTCCCTGCAGCATCTCTTTGTGCAGATGAGGGTGAGGGGGAGCAGAGAATGGTCTCAGCTCGCCCAGCCCATCTGTCCCCTGCATCACTGTGGATCTCTTTAAAAGAAAGGACATAATTAAAGAAGAAATAAAGAATAGCTGTGCTGGCCTTGTTCGGCTGGTGAGTCATGTTCCTGGATATTTCTCTGCTCCATGTAGTGCTCATCCTGCACTGGCTGTGTCCCAGGAAATCCCTCTTGGCTGCTGTGGGGTTTGGAGCTCCACAGACATGCAAACTCCAAGCCTGAAGCAGGCAGGAGCAGATTTTGGTAAGGCTGATGAGGGTTGGAGACCCCAATGCCCAAAGCTCTGCTGAGCACTACATTGCTTTTTATTCCTGGATTTCCCATAGTGGCTCTTGAGTTACTCCTCCAATTCCTCTGCTGCAACATCCAGAGCTGGTAAGGAGCCAGGCTGGGCTTAAAACCCACAAAACTGGGCTTAGGAGCCCTCTGAACTTTTTAAAACCGCAGCAAAATCTCCCAACACCATCACTTCTGTGGGCAGCTGCTTTGCACTCTGAGGTTGTGGAGTTCAGGTGCCAAACCCCAAAAACCAGAGATTTGGATCACCCTGCACTAATCCAGGGTTCTCCACCCAGGTCCTGCAGGATGAGGGGCAGCATCCCAAGAGCCTTTACTGGCCCATCAGCTGGGATAATCCCCGTCATGGCAAAGGCCAAGCATGATCAGGATTTCAGTGGGAAGGGATCCTGCCTCCTCAGGATCTCATTTTGGAGGATCTCATCTTCAGCCTGGGCCCCACTTTTAAGCTTCTGACATCTGTGTGAGGTTTTCCCGAGTGAGATTTCATTCAATTCCTATGGATAGACCAACCCTGCATGGATTTCTCTCATCCCTTCATTGAATCTCCACAGTCCCTGGGGAGGATGCAGCTCTCCAGGAACCACGAGGTTTTTAAGGTTTTTGCTCAAATCTAGGCAGGGAGATGAGCTGTTTGGGCCAGGAGCAGCCATTCCCCACCACAGCACCATGGATTCATCCCTGGAACGAGGTTCTCAGTGCTCCCAGTGCTTCCCCAAGGATACCTGAGCTCTGGGGCTGAGGAGTGGGAAGGATCAGAGCCACTCTGGTTTTTGAAACAGCAGCATCATTTCCAAGGCCAGCAGCTTCCAGACCAAGTTAAAAACAAGCCCAGGTGAATCCCCTGCTCCTCCTTCTTCTCCTCCAGCATTCCCAGTTCCCTTTTACCCCAGCAAGGGAGCCCTGAACAGGCATTCTGCTCTGAAGAGTGAAGGGAGGCAGGGAAGGGGGGTTGCAACCCCCGACAAAACTGGGTTAATTCAGCATGGAAAGGTTTTTGTCTCCCCATTTCTCCTCTGTCAGGGAAAGAGAGTGCTCCTTCCCTCCATTGGTATTCCGAGCTGATTTGCTGCAGTGGGAGCTGCATAGCTGCCAGCCAGGCTGGGAAGCACATTTGTGTGGTGATGCAGTCAGAAATTCGGGTCTCCAAATCAATTACTGACCTTCTGCTGCTCCAGAAATTGCTCAGGATGGATTTGCATGCTGGGTATGGGGAGAGGGAGAGGCTCAGCTTCGTTTTCTGCTTCTCTGCTTCTCCGGCTGCCTCACAGGCAGAGCTGTGGTTTATTTTTTGGATCTGATTAATTGCGCCTTGTAGAATTTTCCCACTTGTCCTGATTTCCCTTCTCCTGGTATCACTTTGGATTGCTGATGCACAGGCTGCTGTTGGTGTGTTTGGTGTTTTTTTTTCCTATGACACTTAAGATTGATGCTGATTGTGTATCCTGCTGTCACCCAGCCCCTCTTCCCCCCAGACAACTCTGGAATCTCCTCATCCCCGCCAGAGTCCAAGGACCAGTGAACCTCAGAGATGTCACATTCCCACAAATGTTCCTCAAGTGCTTTTCCATCAGTGCACTTACCCAGAGGAGACTGAGAGGGTTGGGTTGTTCAGCCTGGAGAGGAGAAGGCTTCAGGGAAAACTCAGAGCCCCTTCCAGAGCCTAAAGAGGTTGAAGGAGAGGTGGGGAGGGGCTTGGGACAAGGGCCTGGAGTTACAGGACACAGGGAATGGGTTAAAATTAGAAAAGGGGGAATTTGGGTAGGATATGGGGAAGGAATTGTTCCCTGTGAGGGTGGGCAGGCCCTGGCACAGGGTGCCCAGAGAAGCTGTGGCTGTCCCTGGATCCCTGGAAGTGTCCAAGGCTGGGCTGGACAGGGCTTGGAGCAACCTGGGACAGTGGGAGGTGTCCCTGCCCATGGGATATATTAAATCTCTCGTTATATAGAGATAATATTTATTTCCCCTTCCTACCCAAAGTATTCCATATTCCAGGATCTAACACAGGCTGGACACATCCACACCAGTGAAATGACCAGTTCCAGGACTTGTCCCCTGACCCAAGACACCTCTGTCTGTGTCAAGTGGCCATGAAGGAGCTGGGTATGACAACTACAGACCCATCTTTCCCCAAATCCTGGGGAGCAAGGGATGAAACCCTCAGGGAATCAGTTTAAAATCAGCAGCACAAATTGTCACAGCACCATCAGAAAATATAAGGATGTTGGGGAAAGAGTGAGAAATAGCAGCAAGGCCATGAATGAGCGCTCAAGGCCAGGCTGGGGTGTCCTCCCTGGCACCCCTAACTCCAGGGATGAGGATGCTAAGGAAGCACTGGAGGATGGGCCTGCTGATGAGCTCCTGCCCATGCATTAGAAAGCTCTCCCTACAAAGCATCTCTCTGGCCAGGGTGGGCTCTGGGGGGCCGTGCTGTGACCCTGGAGAGATCTCCTACATCCACTCCTGCCTGTTCCACTTGGATCCTCACAGTCCCTCCTGTGGCCGATGCTCCTCCGCCCAAACTGCTGGGGAATCGCATCCTGAGGGGCAGCACTCAGGAAGCAGGGGGGCAAAGACGTCTCACAGAGCCCAGAAATCCTGCAGGGAGAGAGACCTTGGAAAACTGAGGGAGCTGAGATCTCAAGGGGAGCAGAATTTCCCCCCAGGAGCATCATTCCAGCTCTGCCTGAGTCAGGTGTGAGCGGAGCTGGGAGAGCAGCGCTCGGTGCTCGCTGAGCCGTGAACAGGCAGAGCCTGGTGTCGTTTGTCTCAATGAGCTGGTTATTAATCCTTGCAGCCAGAAAGGGATGGTTTTGCATCTCCTCAGCAGCACTGTGTGCTGGCAGGGGAGGAAAAGGCAGGAATGTCGGCTCTTCCCTCATTTAGAGAGGGCCTGGACACTCAGCCATAGCCAGAGGCTGCTCAACCATCCATGGGGACACTGGGGAAGCAGCTGAAGGGATGGGGTCACTGCCAACACTCAGATCTTCCTAAATTAGAGGGGTGAAGTCTGATCTTTTCAGAGGAAAATAAACCAAAACAACAACCCAGCCAGCAAGGAAATCCAAGCCTGTGCTCCCTCAGAAATCCCTACACACACAAACAAACCTGCCCACGCTCACAGTGTCGGATAAATAAATAAATACAGTTCTCCGAGGGTTTTGCACTCAGCTCACTGACAGAGATCAGAGCATCCCCTGGATAATATCAGTGCTTGGATCACACTCCCAGCAGGCACTGAGGGGGCTCAGGAGCTGCTCCCTTCCCCAGACAAAATATCAGCCTTGGAGGACTTTGGGATTTGATTATTTCTGTTTCTTTTAAATCCTCTCCTTCTTCTCCTGGTTGCTTGGAGCTTACAGGAGAGGGAGGGTGGTGGGAAATGCTGTCATCAGGTGAATGTCAGTGTTTGCAGGGTGGATTCGGAGGAGAGGGGAAAGTAAAGCAGGAATCAAAGCACAAAAGGATCCCCAAATCTCTGTGTTCACTCCATTCCCATCCCTCTGTGGTGGGGAATCCTGTGCAGGGAATCTCATCAGTGCTGCTGCACCCAGAGCTCAAACTGAGTGAACTGCTGGAGCTCAAAAGCCCCATTGAAGTTATTCAGATTCTCCCCCTGCACTGAAATATCCCCCCTGGAACTGTTGCTTTAGGGATTTTCACAGAGCCATAGAATGGTTTGGGTTGGAAAGGACCTTAAAGCTCCCCCAGTGCCATGGGCAGGGACACCTCCCACTATCCCAGGTTGCTCCAAGCCCTGTCCAACCTGGCCTTGGACACTTCCAGGGATCCAGGAGCAGCCACAGCTTCTCTGGGCACCCTGTGCCAGGGCCTGCCCACCCTCCCAGGGAACAATTCTTTCCCAATATCCCATCCATCCCTGCCCTCTGGCAGTGGGAAGCCATTCCCTGGGTCCTGTCCCTCCATCCCTTGTCCCCAGTCCCTCTCCAGCTCTCCTGGAGCCCCTTTAGGCCCTGGAAGGGGCTCTGAGCTCTCTCTGGAGCCCTCTCGAAGTGAACACCCCCAATTGGTATCTACAAGGACACTTCTGGCATCACCTGAGTCAGCTCAGACAAAGTGCTGAGCCCCAAGCAGACCAGGAAAAAGCAGAAGTGGCCAGTGCCAAAAGCAGAGCGAGGAGGAGGAACCTTTGACACAACATTTTCATGGATCAGTTTCCAGCTGATGGAAATGGGGAGGAGATGGGGGCAGGACATTTCCAGGGAAAGGTCTGATGAGGCCTCTCTGCCTGCAGAGGTGAAGGAAGGCAGAGGATTCGCTGGAAGTGTTTCTGCATCCTCAGCAACCATTGGAAAATTCCCTCTGATCAGGGAAAAAGGCAAAGAAGCTCCATGAAATGGGTGAATCTTTACAGAGCTCACATCTGTGTCCCACAGCTCTGAGGCTGCTTTGCCTCACTCACACAAGACTCCAAGATATTCCCATAACCCTTACCTTTCCTGCTTAAGTCCCTTTTATCTCCCAGGTGCAATTTTTCACTGCTTTCTCTCCTCTGACTCTGTCTGCTCCCCATCCTCACTCTCCTGGATGTGGATACCCCCTGTCCTGGCCTTATTTGGGATGTTCCAGGTGCTGAGCAAGAGGGCAGAGGCACATAATGGCTGCTGGATCCATGCTTTAAGGGATATAAACAATCTCAGGCACTGCCATCCCTGCCCTTCCTTCAGTGCCAAACATCTCCTGTCCTTCAGCCAGCAACCAGTTTTACTTAAAACCTTCAAAAACCACCTATCTTTGGGAGCTGCACCCCCAGATCAGACATGGCTGTGATTTGTCACCTATTTCAGGTGGCCAATCTCGCAGACAAGCAAGTGGCAAAGGTCTGCAGGTTGTGAGGGCCCTTTTCTTTAGAAACCCCCCAAAAATGGTGTCTCGGAGCCTTGACTTGGCTGCTGGCTCTGGTGTGGTTTCATTTCCTCCCAATGCTGCTGTGTAAACACCAATCAGTCCAAATTATTCAAATCACAACTGTCGAGCATGGAAGTGGCGTTAATGAGGAAAAACAGGGAGCAGATTGGTGGAGCAGAACGTGTCCTTTGGCTGGAGGCTGGTGGCTCCCATCCAGAGCATGAAACTCACACCCCTCCCTCTGCCACAGGCCTTGGGAATCATTCCTGCTGGGAGAGAGCTCTGCCACAGCTTGTCCAGCCCCAGGGTGCCTGGAAGGCCAAACTCCAGGGGATGTTTCCCACCGGGAATATGAGTCCCTTGGGGTATGACTCCAAAGTGTTTTGGAGTGGAAGGGATCTTAAAGCCCATCCCTGCCATGGGCAGGGACACCTTCCTCCATCCCAGGCTGCTCCAAGCCCTGTCCAGCCTGGCCTTGGACACTTCCAGGGATCCAGGGACAGCCACAGCTTCTCTGGGCCAGGGCCTCACCACCCTCTCAGCCAGGAATTCCTTCCCAATATCCCATCCATCCCTGCCCTCTGGCAGTGGGAAGCCATTCCCTGTGTCCTGTCCCTCCATCCCTTGTCCCCAGTCCCTCTCCAGCTCTCCTGGAGCCCCTTTAGGCCCTGGAAGGGGCTCTGAGCCTTCTCCTTCTCCAGGCTGGACACCCCCAGCTCTCTCAGGACGAGTCTCCAAAGCCCAGGACTGTGATGAGGATGGAAATGGTTGTTTCTCAGCCCAATCCAGGAGTACCACGGCTGCAGAGCTGAATAAATATTATTAATAAATATTCATCACTGCCCCTACCTGGCTCCATGTTGGACCAGGGAAACTGCCAGGCATGGGGAACAGGCATCCATCCTACCCCAAAACCTTACACAACATGGCCAGGCCCTTCTTCATCCTCTTCCATGGCTTTGCAGGTGCTTAAAACACACCTGGACATGGCCCTCAGTGACCTCATTTAATTAGACCTGCACTGATCAAGGCATGGAATGAGATGAGCTCCATTAATTCCTTCCAGACCGAATTATCCACAATTTTAAATTGCTGCTGTGGTTTGTATTAATAAAATAACTACTGCCAGCTACCAGGCCCAGAGCAAATTCCCACCCTGGGGGCTACGTCTGGTGGTTGGTTTCTTTTCTTAAGATAAACTTTTCCAGATCATTTTTGAACATCAGTGACACCAATACCTGGAATAAATGGGAACCACTCACCCAGAAAGGTCCTGGCAAAGCCTTGCAGGAGGCTCTTCAAAGGTGGGAATGGGATCTCCTGGGAACTGCTCAGATTCAGCAATACTGGAGCAATTCTCATATTGGAGCAATTTTCCAAAAGCAAAGCAGGAGTTACAGGTGGAAAGGGTAAAGTGAATTCCGAGGAGGGGCAAATTCACATCTTTCCATGGAAACCTCTTGGTCTGTGGAGAAAGCCAGACAGAAATCACCTGCATCCACTCCTGCATCCCACTGCAGCATGAACTAAAGCAGGAAACCATCAAGTCAGCCCTTGAAGCTGATGTTTAAACTACCTGGAAATATCCCAGATGTGAAACACTTGGAGCTGCTACAATAGGGTCAGAATAAGAGAAATTACACTTGGGAAAGGAAGGAATGAACCCATCAATCTCCAGCCTTGGGAAGAGCAATTTTAAAACATTCAGGGGCAAGAATTTTGAATTTGGCTGGAGCATCATGAAACGCTGAGCTCAAGGTGTTTGGGTTTCCCTTCGTGCTTTGCTGGCAGTCCTGTTTTCCACCTGTCTGGCCCAGAAAAGTGGAAAATCTGGGTGTTTTGAATTGTGGGCCTGCTTCCTTCTCCCCTGAAGTATGAAAGGATCTGTTGTCCCCATCCTCGCTTCAGCATTTTGGAGGGACAGAAGCCAACGCCGTGTCCAGAAGCTGGAGGAGGTGCCAAGAGACTGACTGGAACCCTGTTTTCCACCCAGGCTCAACTCAGCTGGGAAAGTGCTTAAAAACGGACTCACTTCTCAGAAATGTGGCAACCCCTTGCTGAAAGGTGCTGTTCCTGCTAAAAGCTGATAGGAAATTGCTGGGATGCTGGATTGTTTTGTGGCAGTGAAATTCAGTGTTGGTAAACGTGCAGGTGGAAACAATGGATAAATTCGGGAATATTTTGAGGCACAGCCAAACTCTTCTTGGTGAAGGATGTTTTAGCTTTGCCTCATCCTGTTGTGACAGAACAAGGGGTGATGTGTTTAAGCTGAAGAAAGGTTGATTTAGATTAGATAAAAGGAGATTTTTATTTTTTACAATGAGGGTTGTAAAACACTGTCAAAGGTGAGAAGCTGTGGCTGTGCCCCATCCCTGGAAGAGTGTCCAAGACCAGGTTGGAATGTGCTCAGGACAATCTGGAAGGTGTCCCTGCCCAGGGCAGTGTTTTTGGGCTGGATAACCTTTAAAAGGATCACCCCTTCAAATCCAAACTATTCCATGATTCCACAATTCCCTGCAATCCATTCCCCAGCTCTGTACGCCTTGCCCCGTCTGTTGTTATTAACAAGGCTTTGTGCTTGTCTTTAGAGGGATAATTTCTCCCAAAAGAGACATCTGACTGTTCTCAGCTGTGCTCGGCTCCAACTTTTTCCTGAGGCTGGTGAGACCAGTTCATGCAACTCCAGAGACTCCTGTGCCTCCTCCTGGTTTCCCACCACGAAGGAAACCAGCCCCACCCACACCTCCATTCCCTGATCCCCATCTGCCCGTGTTCTGCTCTAAGTAGATCTTTGCACTGGAGACAAACTGAGGCTGGGATTACATTTACAATCCCCAGATGTCCTCCAATAATGGCTAAATAAATCCCTGGGATTAGCAAGGATGTTCTGCAGGTTGGTGTAGGCTCCTCCAGCCACACCCTGCACCCACATCAGTGGGGTGGGTCAGGGCTGCCCCTCAGCTTCCAGCACCTAAAATCAACTCTTTTCAGATGCAGACACACAAAAAATCCTTGGATTTTGTGTTTCCTGCAAGCTTTCAGGAGTCTTTGGCCCTGGGAGCATGGTGGGTTGATGGAAATTAAGCTTTTAGGAGCTATGGGGTGTTGTTGAGGTCATAAAAGGGGACCTTTTCCAATGGGACGGATTTTGGGAGGGAATTTGGCCCACTGATCCCGTCTGACATAAGTCTGGCATGAAGCAGACCCTTCCCTGGTCAGGGACCCACCTTCCCCACCGTGACACCACACGGCAAAGGCGGCCCAAGGAGCCTTGGGCTTCCAGCAAGTGAAAGGGCAAGGAGAGCAAAGAGCGAGGACTGCTGCTCTCCATCACAAAACGTGTCCTCAGGCAGGTCCTGCTCTCGTTGAAGGTGTCCCTGCTCCTGGCAGGGGGTTGGAATAAATGACATACAAAGGTCTCTTCCAACCCAAACCTCTGTGAGGGCCTGGCTTGGCAGAAGGAGCTCCACATCTGAGAGGCCACACAGACCAACCATGGGAAAGGCCGTCCTGGTTCCCAGACTCTCCATCATCCTTCCCTTCAAGATTTGAGGCAAAACCCCTTTATTTTGCAAGCACTGGGACCAAAACCATGTGAGGAAACATCACAACCCAGCTGGGGATGTCCTTGGTCCACCACATCCATCAGCCAGCCTTCAGGAACCCTCTCTGCTGACACAAACACAATAATGAATCCCACTTCAGCCTGAATCCATTTGCACAGAGCCTTATACAAGATTTATATGGGACTTCACCTCCTATCAGCCCCACGTTCTCTGAAGGAAGCGTGGCAGGGACCCAGAGCTGCTCAGAGGCCGGGACACAGTTCATTAGTGTGGAACTGCAGGACCAATTACAGCAGAAAAGCTGAAAGAAACCCAAACAGAAAGGTCAGGCCCAGCCCCCAGCTGCCAGGTCATGTCCAGGCCTTTGCACAGTGCATGGAAATGCAAAGGGAAGTCTGATGGCTCCAGGAAGGGTAATTAGCTCCCAGTGATGAGTGGGAGGCTGGGGACAGTGTTAGAGCAGCATAAATCATCTCCTAAACAATCCTTGTTTATTTATTATGGGCTCCCATGACCTGTGCCCTGAACTTCAGCCTCCCCCTGTGCTCCCTTATCCCCTGGTCTCTGGGATTTTGCCTGGCTGGGTGGAAGGCAGGGTCAGCCTGTGGGTTAGCAGGCTCGCTGGGCCCTTCAGAAACGCAGATAAAGAGATCTGCAAAGTGCCTTGAGAGGTTTTCCTGATTATTTCCCTGCCCCGAGGGAGCAGAAATGACACAGAAATCTGAGCCTGCAACATCCATGTGAGGGTCTCGAGTGCCACACCCACATCGTGTCCATCACCTTCTGCCCCAGCTGCCCTGGGTTCCCTCTGCCACAGGCTGAAAAATCCTCTTTATCCCTGCTTGGTTCCATGGCTGCACATCCTTATCTTTGTATATTCACCCCAGGATGATGCTTGTGATGTAGAGAGAGGATCACAGAATGGTCTGGGTTGGAAAGGACCTCAAAGATCATCTCATTCCACCCCCTGCCATGTTCAGGGACACCTCCCACTATCCCAGCTTGCTCCAAGCCCCATCCAACCTGGCCTTGGACACTTCCAGGCATGGGGTAGCCACAGGTTTTATCAGAATTCTTCATCTCCATCCAAACCCTGCAGGTGTCATCAGGAAAATCCTCATTTTCCCCCAAAAGCCCATTATTTTCAGTCCACCACCCCCTTGTGCACGGGTACAGTGGGTGTTTGGGTCAGTGGATTCATCCTGGCCAAAGCTCTGCCCAAAGCTCGGGGTGAGCAGGTTCAGAGCAGGAGCACAGCCCCGAGCCTGCCTGCAGCCCTTCCCACATCTCTGGAACTAAATCAACCCTTAATTATGTCAGGTTTCTCAAAAAAAGGGGCAATTTCTAGGGCATGTGCTTAAATATATGTATTTAATGTACATCTTGAAGCAAGCAGGGGATAGTGAGACCTCCAAGGGAAGAGTGAGGGGTGTCCAAAGGGATGGGATTGGGGCAGGATGGGTTCTTGTGGTGCTGGGGGAAGGGTGACCGGTCCTGTGAATGGGATACAAGGTCAGCCACGGGTCAGCTCTGCCTTAAACCATGCAGATACCCTATAAATAGCTGCAGTTTCCTGCTGGAGCCTGGTTGCTGCTGTTTTGAGACAGATCTTGATGCTGGAGTCCCCAAGGAAAGTGGAGGGTGTGCTGCAACAGGCAAGAGTGGCCCTCTGTGCTGTCCAGGCTTTCCTTCAAGGCAGAGCCCCTGTCACCATGCTGGGGAAGGCCAAGACTTTCTGGGACTGAAGACAACTCATCTCCTTCTTGTTGAGATGTGATAATTCCTTTATTCCCTTTGACTTGCTGCATCTCCCTGGAAGAAGTGTCCTGCTGAAAGGTCAAGTGCCTGTCTCATCCAAGAAAGGAAATTCCTTAATCTCCATCCATTTTTTAAAGTAGCCCAGAGAAATATTTGCCAGGTTTAGTTGGCTCTGAGCAGCCTGGGACAGTGGAATGTGTCCCTGCCCATGGCACGTGGTTGGAATGAGATGGTTTTTGACGTCTCTTCCAACCCAAACTGTTCTGTGATTCTGTGATTCCGCCTTGGAGCAAGGATGTGGGGATGGGAGCTCTCCTGGCAGGCCTTTGATCACCCCCAGACCCAAAAGAGCATTGGCAGCAGTGGCACAAACCTTGCTGTGAGTCCTTCCTGCTGCTGGCTCTCATCTCTGCTCTCCAGGCAGGGCTTGCAGGGAGCCCTGTGCCGTGCTCAGCTCAGGTGAGGGGGAGATGATTGCCCTCAGACTCAACCCCACAGTTCATCTGGCAACCAAAATCATCCTGCCCTCCTTTACCTGCCAGCTTTTCCCACTGGCACTGTGCACTGAGATTTTCACCAGTGAAAAAAGGGAGGCCTCAGGCTGGAGAGGGCCTTTGGTCTCCAGCAGTCCTCGGCCAAACCTCTCATAAACTGGTTTGGGTTGGAAAGGACTTTAAAAACCACCCAGTTCCACCCCCTGCCATGGACAGGGACACCTTCCACTATCCCAGGTTGCTCCAACCTGGTCCTGAACACTTCCAGGGAAGGGTTATAAATGTATAAACAAAATACCCCCAGCATAACCAATTCGGGAGCCCCTGAATCAGAGTTCTGAGAGCCAAAGCAATGCAGGTGCCACTCTTTGCTGCAGCTCAGACTTGGTTAAGCTCAGCTCGAACAGCCTGGTCTTCACAAAGCAATTCATAGATTTAAATTTGAGGGCTGGTGCCTCCGACCTCAGAACCCCAGGGAATTTGTGCTCCTGTTTTGATTGGGACTCAGGGTTTCAAGGAATGAGTGTTACTGCACCCAGACCTCATAGAAATCACTGGAGCCATTTTTAGGCTATGAATGGCCCTTAAAGAAGAGCTTTAAGATACTGAACTGCCCTTTGGCTGCCCAGCTGTGCCTCTAACCCCTCATTTCCTATATCCAGACACACACAAACACAGCTCTTTGTCGCCTCAAGATGAAATCTGGCTTTCCCTGAGCAGCCAGTTCCCAGTGCTTTTCTCCCTCTGACCTGTAAATCCATGAGCACTGTGGCTGAGGAGGTCCCTAAAAGTGACACGAAGACCCTTTGCCTTCTCCCAGCTCCTGGCACAGCTCCCACACTGTTCAAGTTGTGTTTAAGACCCCTCAGACAGCCCAGGATCACCCTAGACCCCTTTCCCTGAAGGTGGCCACCCTTAAATCACCCCATGCATTCAAAGCCATCCTCGATGTCCCCCACTGTCCCCATCCATCCCTTACTCCCCTCCTCCCTCCTCAATCTGCTCAACTCTGAACAAAACCACTGAGAAAGAAAGCTTGTTCCCAGCTCCAGCCCACAGGGAAAAGGTCTGGGGAGCTAATTATAAACTCCTGCATCAGAGCCATCAATAATTCAGGGAGCTCTGAAATGGAGCTGGAGACGAGTGGCAGGATAGGGCTCTTTCAGGGCCTGAAGAACCCGGGGTTGGGGCGGCCAAATCACGGGGAATAAGTGGGATGCAGCTCTGTCACCTCTGCATTTCCAGGGCCAGACACCAAATTCAGGCTCCCCACCCTTCCTCCTGCTTCACTGACAAGTGAAGGTGGCAGAATCCTGCCTCTCCCCCGGTTTCAAGCCACCAAGCTCCAGGTTTCCACCCAAAAAAAGACACAAGTGTCATTCACCACCTCTTACCACACTCAGCTCTGCCCTTTTCTCTGCCCTGGGTAAGATTTTGAATTTCTTCAAACAGAGTTTTATTCATGAGGTTGAAGTATCCATACAGCCAGAAATGCTTCTCTCTTCTCATCCTTGAGACATTGGGTTGGGGCTGCCACGTCTTCCTGAGCATCCCTCAAACCCAGAGGGAAGGAAAACTGGAAGGAAAAAGCCTGAAGCTGAAGTCAGCACAACAGCACAGGGCAGGTATTTTGCTAAACTGTGAGTTCAACCCATCCTTGGATCCACTTCCCATCAGCTGAGCTTCTGGGTGGACTCAGCAAAGCAGAGGGATTGCATTTGTTGAGGGAGATAAAAATGGGATGTAGGTTCCTCATGCCACGGGAGAGGGGACAAGGGGACATCCCATGCACAGCACAGAGCACTCCATGCAGTTAAAATTCCAGGCAAAACTCACACAGGGCTTAAAATTATTGTCCTGACTACCCTGGGCTGTGTCTCCAACCAGATTTTACCACTCTGACATCTACAAGGAAGAAAATTACCACAGCCAAAACAGCTGGAATCAAGAATCTTTGATTTTTCCCAAGCTGTGATTCTATGTAACAAGGACAGCCTCCAAAAATTAGGGCTCTGACGTGCTTTGAACATCCTTGAATGTGGCTGGGACCAGCTCCAAAGGGGTGGTTGTGTAATTTGGGGTGTCCCTGCAGCGGTGAGAGCCGTTCCCTGCAGCTCTCACAGCTCTCAGCTGAGGCTCTGGCTCCCTCTCCTGACTCCTTTCACTGGTCCAGACATTCTCTAAAAGCTGGTGGGGAAGGCACTGGGATCGCTTTTCACCCATCAGACCCAGGCCAGGAGCATAAACAAAACCCCTGAGCGGCCCAGGTGTCCCCAAAGTCCAATTGTGGAGATGGTTCACCCACTGAAGTTTCAGAAGGAATAACAGGGTTCAGTGTGCTTTAAGAGCTCCTCCAGAAAACCCTGTTAAACATGTTGGACCAAATCAAACCACCACCAGCACCGTGCCAGCATGGCCTTGCATCTTTGGGACACATCCCCCAGGCCTACAGAGCGTGTCTCCCATGTCCACCTCCTCCCAGCGCTTCCGTGCTCTCACATGGGACAGATCCTTTTGCTTCTCCAAGCTCTGGCGTCCATCCCATATCCTGGGATGGGTTTCAAGGACTCCTAACTCCACCAAAATCCATGCCAGGCCACCTGCAGCTCATCCTTGGGATCTCTGTGCTGAGGAAGGTGGAACCAGGAGAGCAGCAGCAGTGATGAGACAGAGAACATGCCTGAGCCAAGCCTGGGGTCCAGGGAAGGGACCCTGAAGGATATTTAGGAAGGGGACAACGCATCATGGGGGTTAACACATCTGAAGAGGAATTAGCAGCTCCAAGAGCAAGGAAATCCTTCTGGAAAACAAAAAATTACCTTGGAAGGCAGTGCTTGGTGCCTTCCTGACCAGGCGTGTCCCCTCTGGAGGTGAGAACAACAATACAGGACTCAGTCTTCCCCTTGTCTTTGTCCTGGATGTCCTCTGTCCCCCAGGGCTGCTCCTCTGACGGGCTCCAGACTGCACCAGCAGATGGCAAGACGAGCCCACATTTGGGGGTGAAAGGAACCACGAGTGGGAGCGAGACCTGGGAGCCGCCTGTGCCAGAGTGGGGCTTCTCTTGTGTCTGATATGGGGTTCAGCTCACCCCAGGGCAGCTCTCTCGCTCCTTCCAGCTGCTCCTGACTCAAATTTTCCATCGATCTGGCGATTTGTTTTGTTTCTCTGCCTCTCAGTGAAGTCAATCCTGGGATGCAAAGATTGCTAGGGAAGGGCTGATGGGAAAATGGAATAACACTCGGGCATGTAAGGCTGCATTTCCTTGGAGAGAAGGCTGTAAAATACCTGTAGCATGGGACACTGGGGGAGAAAAAAGGGCATGGCCAGGTTTCAAGACCTTTAGGAAAAAAAGTTAAAATGCAATGCTGGTCCCATGTATCCTGTCCCAGCAGAACACCTGGTCGTGGTCCCTGCCTGAATTCAATCTTCTTGGGAGAGATTTGGTTCCCATCCCACCACTTCCCATTCCCATTATTGGGGATTTATTGAGATTTCTTTCAAGGAGACCTTTCCTGTCTCTCTCTTCCTGTCTTCCATCCCAGCCTCCTGCTTATTCTATGATTCCATGATTCTGTGATCCTGTGATTCCATGATTCTGTGATTCTGTGATTCTATGATTCCATGATTCTGTGATCCTGTGATTCCATGATTCTGTGATTCTGTGATTCTGTGACTCCATGGAAACAGTGACACCTTTGGAGAGGGGAGAGCTGCTTTCACATAAATGAGTGTATCCCAATTGTGCACAACCCTCATTTTCCCTTGAAAATACAAAACAGTCAAATATCCAAACAAAATCCAGTACTGGGGGAGTTTTGAATCATCAGCTGACATCATCATGCACAAAATCCTCAAAATCCAGGGTGCAGGGGAGAGAGGATTTGATAAAGCAAAGCAGCTTCCTGGCCTGGGCTCAGTGTGTGAGGATGGAGAATCCTCCACATTCCCAATTCTTCAAAATCATCCTTTGAGCAGCTTCGTTGAGTTTAAAGAAGAATCCTGGGTCAGGTGTTTCTCTGACATCTTGGACATAGAAAAAACTTTTCACAGAATCCCAGAACATGTTGGGTTGGAAGGGAATTTAAAAACTACCCAGTCCCACAGTCCCACCCCCTGCCATGGCCAGGGACACCTTCCACTATTCCAGGTTACTCCAAGCCCATCCAGCCTGGCCTTGGACACTTCCAGGGATCCAGGGACAGCCACAGCTTCTCTGGGCACCCTGTGCCAGGGCCTCACCACCCTCACAGCCAGGAATTCCTTCCCAAATTCCCATCTAGCTTTGTCCACTTTTAACTTAAAGCCATTCCCTGTGTCCTGTCCCTCCATCCCTTGTCCCCAGTCCCTCTCCAGCTCTCCTGGAGCCCCTTTAGGCCCTGCAAGGGGCTCTGAGCTCTCCCTGGATCCTTCTCTTCTCCAGGTGAGCACCCCCAGCTCTCCCAGCCTGGCTCCAGAGCAGAGGGGCTCCAGCCCTGGGAGCATCTTCTTTCCAAAAACTTCTCCTGCTCCAGCGGTGCTGCTTGCCCCAAGCACACCCCAAATTTGTGCAGCTGCTGCATCTTCTCTGCCCAGAGCACCTCAACCTCCACCACCCCCGCTCCAGCCTCCCGGCCAAACCAGCACCAGTTATTTAACAGCTTCTGGGGAGAGGACAAGTTAAGCCTTAAGTTAAACTTTCCACTTCAAGAGTCGCCTCAGCAGGACGGAGATCTCTGCCCTGGCCAGACAAGCAAAGCTGTGTCTGGCTCCAAGTGTCTTGGAAGAGAAGACGAGGCAGCTTCTGGTGGAGTGGCAGGTGGCTGCTGTGGGAAGAGATCTGGGAACTGGCAGGAGAGTGGCACAAACCTCCAGCCCAGCAAATATCTGATCCCCAGCCACGGAAAAAAAGTCCTCATTAAAAAGCATCAGCCAGAGCCATGAGTGGAATCCTCTTGGCAGTAATGGAACAGTGTTGGAAGAGCATCCAAGCTTTGAGCTCAGTGTGAGTGGCTCTGCTGTCACTGTGTCATCATCATCATCATCATCATCATCATCATCATCATCATCATCATCATCATCATCATCATCATCATCACTGCATTCAGAGCTTGAATCAGGCCTGAAAACTGAAATAAGGCCTTTAAAACTGACAGAGGGCAGGGATAGATGGGGTATTGGGAAGGAATTCTCAGCTGTGGGGGTGGTGTGGCTGCCTCTGGATCCCTGGAAGTGTTCAAGGCCAGGCTGGACAGGGTTTGGAGTAGCCTGGGAT
>NC_031770.1:110077589-110127251 GCF_001522545.3 Parus major
GATGGATGGATGGATGTGTTGCTGTTTTCTTGGCAGCTCCTCAGCCAGGCAGTGTATTAAAAACATCTCAACAAACTTCTGGGTGGGCTCTGCACCAATTAGGGATTTGTAAGGCCTCTGCCTTCCATGGAGGTGGCAAAATTCATGGAGAAATGAGAGGAGAGGTGGTGGGGTCACGGTGTCAGGGGACTTGTTGGGGGAACCAGAGGATTCTTCACAATGAGGTTTAGTGGGAATGATGGATCCAGCCAAAGGCTGGACTTGATAACCTTGGAGGTCTGTTTGCACCTTAGTGCTAATATTCCATTCTCTGTTTCTGTGATCAGCTGTCCTGGGCTTGGATGAGCAGGATCTGCACCTCACTGACCCCTCTTCCTCCTCCTGCTACTCTCAGTTCTGACAGATTCAGCTCTGACCCGACTGGGAATTACTTTTGTTTGTTCTGTGTCAGCTCCCACACCACCTCTAGGTGGGGGAAAGATTGCAGGAGGAATTGGGGTTATCCCCAGATTTCAAAGTACATTTGCCTCCAGCAAGGCCAAGTGTGGAATTTCTTGGTCCCTGCCATGACTTCAGACCTGCTTAAACCACACCTAACCATGGAAAAAACACAGAGGAGAGATGAGGAAAAATGGAGAAACATGAAGAAAAGGAAATTGCTCATTTACTGACCCTTCCTCCTTTTACCAAAGGCAAGTGCAGCTGGGAAAAGTGTGGAGGCACATGTGTGCCCCCCAGGATGGGGCTGGACTCAGACAAAAGGAACATATTTTATTTCAATATTAGACACCCACATCAATCACAAATCCACACCAAACCAAGTTTCCCTGGAGCTCAATAAGCCACTTATCCCATGAAACAGCATCCTTGGGGTGGTGTTTGTATGCAGCCAAACACGTTCAGACACTCTGTGATGAGTTCCCTACTAAAAAAATATCATTTTAGCAGTTTATCACAATGTAGGACATGTTGTCAAGCTATATCTGAGCAATTATGGAGCAATTCCTGTATTTACCAAAGAAACATTGCTGTGGATATAGTGAAAACTGATCCCACTAAAGTAAGCAAGATAATAAGATAAAGAATTATTATAAATAAAATAGTGATAAAATATTAAAACTCAAGTGTCTTAAAAATAATTAATGATTTTGGATCTCACAGGGTTCATATTCATTTCTAGAAGATCAATTTTTTTCCCTTAAAATTACAAGGATTAGAAAGGTAAGGATTTTTTCTAAACCACCTATGAGAGTATCAGCATCACAAGGAAGAAGAGCTGTAAAAACTCATGAAATCTGGGGACTTTTGGGCCGTGTTGTGTCGAAGGGGATGAACATTGGACTTTACTTTCTCTCCTCTGACTCACCCCTTTTGCAACAGCTCTGCCAGTGATGGATCTTTAGCTTGGAATTGTGGAAAGGCTGGAGAGATGAAGGACTCATTGCATCACACAGTGAGGTGACATCACTGGCAGCGATGTCCCTGCCGTGCCAGAAGCGGTGGCTCCCGGTGTCCTTGGAGCCAGGTGTGCCCTGCCAAAAACTTCCACTTCTTTAGGATTGGTCCAAAGCTCATCCCACACATCCAGGAAAACGTGGTGGCCTCACTGCAGCGGGGAAATTCCTGAGGATGCATTCCCAGCCTAGTTTTCCATTCAACTTCACATTCATCTGTGGAAGTGTTCACAGAATTGTGGAATCATGGAATGGTTTGGGTTGGAAGGGAACTTTGAGGGCATCCCATTCTCACACCCTGCCACAGGCAGGGACATCTCCCACTATCCCAGATCACTCCAAGCCCTGTCCAACCTGGCCTTGGACACTTCCAGGGATCCAGGGACAGCCACAGCTTCTCTGGGCACCCTGTGCCAGGGCCTCCCCACCCTCCCAGGGAACAATTCCTTCCCAATATCCCATCCATCCCTGCCCTCTGGCAGTGGGAAGCCATTCCCTGTGTCCTGTCCCTCCATCCCTTGTCCCCAGTCCCTCTCCAGCTCTCCTGGAGCCCCTTTAGGCCCTGGCAGGGTCTCTCAGGTCTCTCTGGATCCTTCTCTTCTCCAAACTGAGATATCAAAGCTCTGCTTGAGGTCAGAAGAAATATTATTCTGTACCCAAGGTATTTTCTACTCTGCGGATCCATACAAGATCTGGGGAGAGGGCACAAGACTGTTTTCATTTTTTGTTAAAAAGTTTAAATCCCCTCTAAAGTGAATATTAATCTGTGTGCTTCTCAGGAGCTGCACAAGGACTGTAGGGGCAGGAAAACATCCTAAACTGCTCCCAGTTGGAGAAACAAGGGCAGGAAACAACTTTCTTTTGTCTGAGCAATGCCCAGTCCAGATTTAGCTTCCATAATGGTGCTGGCTGAGGCAGAACTGGCTTTTGAATTGCGTCACCACAGCCATGTGTGCCAGCTCTGAGCTGCTCTGTGTCATCCCAGTCATCCTGAAATCCCTGGCTTTGTTCCAGGAGCTGCCCCCTCCCTGCCCCTCAGCCCCAGCATGCCACAGGCACTCAGTCCCACGGGGAATTTAGGATCACATACAGTTATGGTATGAAGCCAGAAATAGCCTGGAGAGCATTTGTCTGGCCCGAGGCTCCAGGAGAAGGGCAAATGCCAGCTGATGTTCAGCTAAAATAGACACAACCTGCCTGCAGAGGGGCAGGAAACCACCAGACCTGGCTGAAACACGGAGTGTGGGGAGGGGACTGCAAGGGGGGGATCCCTGGATTTCCCTCTGGATAACCCAGATGCTCTCCTCTCTTCACCTCCCTGGGTTCAACTTCTCTTCCCTGCAGGAATGCAGAACTCCTGACAGTTAGGAGCTTGATTCCAACCTGAGGAGTGGCAGGAAGGGTTTTCCAAAAGCACAGGGGTTAATCCTCCACATCCCTCACACCTTTCCACTGAGGGCAGGAGCTTCCTCCTCTTCCTGTGCCTGTCTGATGTTTTAAGCAGCCAAGAGAAGAAAGCAGCTCCAAGCTCCATCCAACTTGATCTTGGGTCCCAGGGATGGGGCAGCCACAGCTTCCCTGAGCCAGGGCCTCACCACCCTCACAGGGAAGAATTTCCTCCTAAAATCCCATCTAAACCCACCATCCTTCAGTTTAAGGCCATTCCTCCTTGTCCTGTCCCTCTCCAGCTCTCCTGGAGCCCCTTTAGGCCCTGCAAGGGGCTCTGAGCTCTCCCTGGATCCTTCTCTTCTCCAGGTGAGCACCCCCAGCTCTCCCAGCCTGGCTCCAGCTGCAGCAGCCCTGTGGCACCTCTAAAAACCAGGCTGGGCTTGTGTCAAACAGGACTTGACAAGATCCAGACCGAGGATCAAAGGGAAGCGGCTGGGAATGGCACGGTGCTGCAACACCCTCTGAAACACAACGGCCACGTTGTGTCAGACATTAAACTGTGGTCAAGAGGAATGTTCTCTCCACCAGAGGTTCCCAGCGTTAGAAAGCCGAGGTGTGGGAGGAGGGAAAGGCCTCATCTCACCTGCAGGGAGGGTTTATCCATGGATTAAGGAGGCAGGGTGGGGCTGTGTGGAGTTACGAGTGTCATCTCCTCACCCAAGCTTCTCCTGCTGACCCATCACAGGTTGTGCAACACCTGCAGGCAGGACCTGCTCAGACACAGAAACAGGGACCCAACAGGGCCTCAGCACCCTCAGAGCCAAGAATCCCTTCCCAATATCCCACCTAACCCCAGCCTCTGGCAGTTTGAAGCCATTCCCCTTGTCCTGAGTCCCTCTCCAGCTCTCCTGGCTCCCTCAGCACTGACCAGGAGCCCCCAGCACTGCTCTCACCTGCTCCAGCCAAGGATGACAAACCCAGGGTCCATCTGCATAGGATTTTATTAAAGTAGACATCACCCACAACTAACAATAGTTGAAAAAATATTTTTAACAACCCTTTCTTTTTTTTTTTTTTTTTGTCCTGAATATGTAATTTAACAGCCACAGTGCTCAAGTGTCAGGAAAGAAGTCTCTGTCCAGGAGTCAAATTTCCAAGTGGTAGCAAAAGGTAGATATTTTGTAACACATCAAGTTGGTTTAATACAGAAAAAAAAATAAATTGTGACATCATTACAAGAGAACTTAATGTGGAAGACAAGGGGAGAAAAAACATACAGGTCATTGATGAGACTGAAAATGGGAACTTCAAACAGGAAACAGACCTTGCAGCCACATTTAATAACATTCCCTGATCGTCACCAGTTTCCTCCAGACCACTCTCTATTGGAACATGGTTTATTTCAGACTTGTAAAAATTTAAGTTGCTTAAATGGCTGCTCCTAAATGAGGCCAGTAACATCTTAGCAGGAAAACCAAAACTGTTCAAAATGCCAGGTTGGAATTTCACCTTTGCTGTGACACCTGTCCCAAGGCTTCTGTGTAATTCCACCACCAAGGACAGTTTGAGAAGAAAGAACATTGCTGCCCCTCACTCCTGTTGACTCCAATTAAACTGGAGCTGGAATGAGGGTGAGGGGAATCAGAGCCCAGGACTTTGAGTGATGTAAGGAAATGGAGTGAGACCCATCAACAACTCTTTATTTTACACTTCTTGAGGGTGGAACAGAGGCACTGAGGAGTGGACAAGACACTTCAGCTCCTTTCCAGCCCTTCATCTGCTGGCTCCAGGCCCCTGGGAGATAATCCAGTCTGGATCCCATCCTTTTGGGCAGGGCAGAGGACCAAGCCCAGCCGGTCTCTCCTCCAAGGGTGTGAAGGGCGGGCGGACTCCACTGGCCCATTGGGCCAAAAATCACACTTGAGTTAGGTGAGAGCTAAAACAGTGGCTAAAGTTTAAAAACTTGTCCTTTCACAACGTAAACAATATAAAAATGTTTCAGTATTAGCCACGACCCTTGAGCTTAAATACCTGGGAAATTCCTACTTTGCCCACAGATGAAACAATAAAATACATACAAAACCAAGAGATACAAGTGTAACAAATGTTTCAAAAAACTGGGTTTCACCACAGAATCTTCACTGGAAGGTTACTTTTGTGAGGAAACATATTCCCTGCAGGAGAACTCCTGCACAAAGAGACAAAAGTCTGATCGTGGCAGGGTTACAGAGAACACAACAGACTCACAACCACCAAAGCACCGGCACAGAAAACAGAGCAAACAAGTTGTAGGCAAAAAAAAAAACAAACAAAAAAACCCCCAAAAAAAAGCTTGAATGTTTTTACCTACACACACTACTGGAGTACACAAGACAAAAAAAAAAATAGCTTCCTGTAGGGAATTTCCAGTCACTTTGAAAATGAGATATTCTTTTTTCTTTGAAAAAAAATAAAGTCCAAAGCTCCCAAAGGCTGTTTCTCAGCTAGAGTAGCTGACAGCTCAGACTCACATCCATATTTTACCTACAATGACTTTCCTGTCTCTCCAGGTTGTCATTTCCTGAAGTCTCCTTTTGAACAGACACCTCTTCCTCTCACACATCTACTAAAACTCCCTTGTTCATCCCAGAATCTCCTGTGCATGAAACTCAACGAGCAGACCAGCCCTTAGCTGTAGCTAGAAGATGGTTTCAGCTTCTGGATCCCTCTCTGAAGAATAAAAGGGAATGAGTTACACATGAACAGCATCTACACACACAGTGCACGAGAAAAATGGGGTGAACGGGAAAGATTTCCAAGGCTGACTCTACAGTAAGGCTCCATCCTCAGCCCACCTTTAAAACTTGTTCCAGGCAATCTGACACTGTGCAGGGACACCAAACAACTGGGAGAACAAAAACTACTGCTAAAAACCCCAGCCAGGGGTCTGGCCTCCCTGAAATCCCACCCAGACTCACATCCATGGAACAGCTCTTCAGATTTCAGCTCTCCCTCCGAGGTTGCACTGAAGGCAGCGGCACTTGCAGAGAACAGGACAAAGCTTTGATTGTAAACCCTGTTGTTTTTTTTTTTAAAGCATGATGAGAATTCAAGTCCTATCCACTTCACATTTAGAAGCAGCATCAAAAGAATGCTACTCTGTTTGCCCTAGGTATAAAAAAGTGTATGCTTAGACAGCACTAGAGAGAGAGATATAAATAGGAGCTATCAAGCAAAGTTTGATTTCAAACTAGAATTGCAACAACCCCCTGGAATTTGGAAACATGAAACAGCTCTTCTGACATCTCTTTTGTAAGCAAAGAGTAAAAAGGATCTTGCTACAACCTAACATCCTCCACCAGGAAAATACAAAACCTATCGTTAACTTTTTGGGATATGCCTGAAAGGCCAGGCTGGACAATGCTATCCCAATGCTGTTTGCCAAGGAAGAGGCAGGAATGATTGGAAAGCCATCAGCCAGGAGTAAGTGTTACTTTTGGTGTTTTTCCCTAAGTGTGACTGTTCAAGAACCCTGTGTTTGTCAGCAGTGCTGTGTTTGGGGACAGCACCCAGTGCTGTTGTGTATCTAAAGGACATTCCAGCTACAGGACGTTTCTGCCCAACTCCGTTGCTACTGACGAAAATTAGTAACTGACATGCTCTAAGACTCAGAAAATTAGAAACTAAAATTCAGCCATTTCTTCCTGGTCCTCTGTGGAAATCTGGAAACATCTGAAAGCATTTCAGTTAGCTTGGGCAATCCTGGAGTCAGACCCAAGGTAGCTAAACATCGTGGTCACCAGCTCGGGGAGGTCATAATCGTGTTTCCAACCCCAATCCCTGCGGGCGTTGCTGTCGTCAAAGTTCATGGGCCAGCTGTCAGCTGCAGGGAAAAAAAAAAAAGAACCAAGAAAGGTGAGGTATAGGAAAAATCTCTCTGAACTTAGAGATGTTTCAGCACTACTAAAGCTGAATTTTGAACCATAAGACTTGAACTGCGCAGGAGCAATTTGTCAGTTCCTAAAAAGAAAAGAGACTTTATTTTGCCCCGCTGATGTTTTTTCTTACCTGCTGCCAGGGAAGATACTAACCTATGGCCTGCCTGACTTGATCCACATTGTAGGTCATCTGGAGCTCAGGGACATACTTCTGCACCTCCTGGGCCAGCTCCTCAGGAGTGAAGCTCATGGCACTGATGTTGTAGGTCCTCATGGTCAGGGCTTCTGCAGGGGCTTCCATGACCTCCAGCGTGGCCTTCAGGCAGTCATCGATGTACATCATGGGCAGCCGGGTGTCTGGCCTCAGGTAACACTTGAATTTGCCAGTCTTTATGGCATCATGGAAAATCTGGACAGCATAATCTGGGGAAGAGAATAATGGATGTGTATGATCTGTGTTGTGCACTTCATGACAGTCAGCAAACCTCAGACCAACCCCAAAGTCTCCTGTCTCAAATCTGGCAGCAGGACTGTGTGATATTCATCATGAAATCCCAGAGTGGTTTGGGTTGGAAGGGAGCTTAAAGACCATCCAGTTCCAATTCCCTGCCATGGGAAGGGACTCCACTCACTATCCCAGGTTGCTCCAAGCCCCCCAGCCTGGCTTTGGGCACTGCCAGGGACGAGGAAGCCACAGCTTCTCTGGGCACCCTGTGCCAAGGCCTCACCACCTTCACAGGAAAGAGTTTCTTTCCAATACCCCATCTAACCCTGCCCTCTGGCAGTGGGAAGCCATTCCCTGTGTCCTGTCATTCCATGTCCCTGTGGAAAGTCCTCCCCAGCCCTCTTGTCACGCACCAGTCACTCACCAGTTGTTCCTCCCCCAGGCTGGGAATCAGCAGAGATAATCCCTGGGTACCTGAGGCAGCGGAAGTCCAGCCCATAGCGGTAGTGGTAGTACTGGGCAGGGGGAGAAACACAGAGTTACACACCAGGAGTTGGTCACACACCCACTGATTTCACAGGAAAAATCTGACACAGGGTGAACCTTCAGCTGTCCCAGGACAGGGATGAAAGGGAAGGAATTATTGAACAATCCCCACTCCCTGCCTGGCAGCTTGATCTCCCTCCCTGCCCTTTTCCAATTCACATCCACATCAGTAGATATGGATCGATGATGTGGATTGTCATGCTACTCATATAGGGTCTACAATGTTCAGAAACTGAACATTCCCAATTTTGTGAAACTTTCCAGGATAATACAGTCCTCAGACCTATGTGAGGAAACTGATATAAAAATATCAGCTTTAAAAATATTGTTTATAAATAACTAAAAAGCCAAAATAAAAGTTTTGCATGTGCACAGTTCCAAGGCTTTGGTTTTAAAGTGTTTTTTTGGAGAGGAAGAGCAAAAAGTCATCTTTTTGTGCACCTGCTGTCACAAGGCTTTGTGCACTGTCCTTTCTGCAGTGCCACTCACATTGGAACAGAGGCCAAAGCCATAAAAAACAGGAAAAGAAATGACACTGGAAGTCAGCTGTTTGCCAGCTTCCCATGCTTTGTGCTTTTCCCAAAAAAACCCAAAAGGTATTTAACCTTCAGAGCTGCCTCAGACTATTGCTGAGTACTAAAATCCAAATGAAGGAAAAATGGGGAAAAGAATGAGTGAGGAATCTTAGAAGAGCAATGAAGTTCAAATCACAGAAACATGGAATGGCTTGGGTTGGAAGAGACCTTAAAGAACATTCCAACCCCTGCCAAGGACAGAGACACCTTCCACTACCCCAGGTTGCCCCAAGCCCTGTCCAGCCTGGCCTTGGACACTTCATGGATGGGGCAGCCACAGCTTCTTTGGGAAACCTGTTTCAGTGAAGTTCTCTCAGACCTTTTAAGAAATTAATAAAATAAAAAATTCTCACTTCTCCCATAAGTTCAGCATGGACCTTGGAGACTCCATAGATTGTCCTTGGTCTCTGAATGCAGAGATCAGGAGTTGGATCTCGAGGAGAGGTGGGTCCAAAGGCTCCAATGGTGCTTGGAACAAAGAGCCTCAAGTTATGCTCAGCTGCAATGTCCAGAACATTGTGTAAACCTGAGAAAAAAAACAAAACAACAGGATTTATCAGAGTATTTCTACTTTCTCAAGCCCTTGTGGGAATTATAGAATATTCTCAGCTGGAAGGCACCCATCAAGATCATCCAGTCCAACCCCTGGCCCTGCAGACACCCCAACAATCCCACCCTGTGCATCCCTGAGAATGTTATCCAAACACTCCTGGAGCTCTGGCAGCCTTGAGGCCGTGCCCATTCCCTGGGGAGCTCTTCCAGCGCCTGACACCCTCTGGAGAAGAACCTTTCCCCGATATCCAGCCCAAACCTCCCCTGGCACAGCTTTAAGCACTGAAAACACAGCACACACCAGTGATATTGACAGCTCTGGCCAGGGGCACGTTGGCCTCTCCCACGGCGCTGAGCAGGGCGCTGTAGTGGAACAGCCACGTGATGCGGTTGTTCACCACGATCTCCCGCAGGTTCTTGTAGTCCAAGATATCCGCAAAGATAAAAGGACCTGGAGCAGATGGGAGCAGTGGGAAATTATTTGTCAGGAATGGGTGGAAGGATGGGTCTGAAAGAAGCTCAGGCTGCTGTTTCTACCGCCTAAATACATCACTAAACAGCGATGCTGAGGAAAAATTTTAGCAAGTTTCCAGTGAAAATCAAAGAATCTTAAATCCTGCTCTATATCCTCCTCATAATAAAGATTCCCTGAGCATGTGAAAACAAAGCACAAGTTTCATTTCCAATTTCCTCCCTCCAAAAGAATAAAAGCACCTCCTTTTATAGCAGGAGCACAACGTGCCTCAAATAGGTATTTGAGTCAGCAAAGTGGCAAAGCAGCAGTGAAAAAAAGCAAAGAGAAATATTTAGGAAAAGGGAACAAGAGAAGAAACCAACATCTTGGAAAGATTTCAAAGCAGGGAGGCATTATGCAGAAGGTTTGAAGAGCAGCTTGTCAGTGGAATCCACTTATCACTTTGATAATTAGTTAATGAACATCAGAGGTAAAATCAAGAATTTTTTTTTTTTATCATGTGCTTCCCCAGTCACTTACCACTATAAAAAACATTATCTGCAGGCTTTCTAATGTCAGACAAGATCACATTGTTCTTTCCAAAGCGTTTCCTGTGTAAAAATACCCACAGGGAACAGTGAGTCCACAGCTTTTTGAGATAATCCATCAGTTGCTATTCTGTTTTGCAGGAGTGATAGTGGAGGAACAATATTTTCCACAATAAAATCAGTTACTGCACTAAACAAAAAAAAAACCAAAAAAACCCCAACAATCCTTTAAATATCAACACAGCGTCTTAAAAAATGATAAAATACTTCTAGCAGCAGTCAAGGTCTGCATAAGGATAGAGAAATTTTTTAGAAAGTGAAAATATGTTGGGAAAACTTTCCTACCCTTTTCTTTTTACCTAGGGATAATCTACTCCACTGTAGACAACAAAAAGCCCCTGGGATTGTTGTAACTGCAGCTACTTTTATATCAACTAAGCAAATAAAAGAGAGAAATTGTGACCATGTGCTAATCAACACAAGGCTGATGGAGAGAGCGAATCTGGGGGCATTGGGGCACATTCTGGCCTCCCATTATCTGGATAATTTTCAAATATATCACAGAAATGGTAGAAAATATCCCAGTGTTGAGTGCAGTCAATCTGCTCACTTTTGGTCTTGGTCCAAATCCTCTCCAGCAAAGACTATGAGCAGATGATAAACTGGAGCTGAGCTGGATATGGACAAGGGATCAGGGAGAGCTCTGGGAGCATTTCACACTTCTTGAGAAGATATTGTAACAAAAAGAGGTAACTGTGCTTGAGGTGGGGGAAGAGGCGACGGAAAAAGAAGGAAAACTCTGAGGGTTCAGACTCTGAATACGCCCATTTAACTGGAAGCAAACAGCTCAGCAGACAGTCCCTCAGACAAAATCCTGCTATTTTGGGAATCATGACCAATGGACACACAGAAAGTACGTCAGGAACCCACAGCAAGCACCAGAGGGGCAAATAAAAAGATGGTGAAAATTTAATTATAGAATCATTAAGAATCATTAAGGAAATTACCTTTAAGATCATCAGCTATTAACGTTATTTACAAAGCCAAGAGGCAAAACCAGAATTTGAAAAATAGATTTTCTTTTATAAACAACTTTCCAGACAACTATTGCTCCTAGAAGTGATGGCTAAAGCTGGAATTCCTCACTCCCAGCAAGCCTGGGAGTGGTGACCCACCTGAGCAGCTTTGCAAGGCCCACTCCGAGCTGGCCAAGACCACCTTAGGAGACAAAAATGAGAGGAAAAGGGGAAGTCACAATGCAGAATTCCATTATTATCTGTATCACATCAAGAATTAGCATGACTTTCTCAGCAAGTCAGGAAGCTTTTATGTTTTTTTTCTCAAGAAACTGGTTTTAGAAGAGCTCTGGAATTCAAATAGGAAAGCTCACACAGGACTCCAATCTGAGTCTTTTCCTGATGGGAAAGATCATCCCAATTCCAGGATATTTTGGTTGTTTTTGCTTCCAGAACTGTGCTCTTTGGGGAGGGAGGAGAGCAGTGGGAAAGCTCAGGGGACTAGCAGGAACCCAGCTGTGCCAGGAATGCTGACCTGTGATTAGCACCCGGGGATGATCTGACTCAGAGAACGTCACCGAGTGGAAGCTGGCGTCGGAGGCCACCTGGCGTGGGGACACCCCGATGGCCCGGACGGGCACCAGGGACACCCCACAGCCACAGCCAGAGCTCTGCAGCAGCTGGCTGGCAGCTCTGCCCAGGTTCCTGATGACTGGCATCTTCCCCCTTCAGGTGTGCTGCGAGGAGAGAGAGAAAAGATGAGTCACGAGTGATTCAACCTCATTAAACGGCTTTTAAACGCTCCCCCAGAAAACTCTGCAGGGACCCAGAGGAATTCGATGCCATCCGAGGGCTGGGGGATTGTGCCAAGCAAGGGCTGAAAGCAGCCTGGGATGTAACATGAGCAGAGCTAATGTATTCCCTGGAGTGAGCTCAGGAAAATATCCACAGTGCAGGAAAATGGACAGGGAGAACACTGTAAAGCTCAAGTTTAAACCTTCTTTAAAACAGCACTCAAAGCTGTGATTTTAAGTAGAAATACAGAATAAAACAAAGCTGCTGTGATGCCACATTTGGAGTGAAAGTTTTGCAGCCTGCTGTGAATAAGCAAAACTCCTCAGGATTGCATCAGCAGGAGCAGCTGAGCCAAGGAGGAAGCAGGAAAGCTCTTGAAAAAAGGAAGATTTATTCTGATTTTACACTCAGGACTGATGGTACAAAGAAAGCAAACAGAGGAGTGGCAGGGCTTAGCCAGGCCTCAGGAAAATGTCCTAATCATTTCACAGAATTATAATTTATTCTGTGCTGCTTTCAAGTTTGGGTTCTTTCTCTCCAAATCTTTCATACTGGGGAAGGAAATGCAAAGTACCTCAAATAAATGACACCTGCAGCCACAGATGGTCATTTCTGTGGTGCAAATTTAATTCTCTCAAATAAAATCCTGAAGGCACAATCATTTATTTTTTCCTTATCCCCTCTGAAGAATTTTTAACTCTTTCCCAATGATCTAGAATATGTAAATTCCCAGATGAAAGCATTTTTCAAACTTGCCTGATGAGGTTACCCTGCCAAATCCTTTCTTGGGGCATATATTCTAAAAAGGAGAGTCAGATAGATGGAAGCTCTCCACAATAAATTGCAGCAGTTCATTGCTGCAGCTGAATTCCAGTTGCAGAGAAAAGCAAAAAAGTGATTAATGTGGGTGTTCCTTTCATTTCTCAGGTTGCCTGACTGAGAATTTTCTGGTACTTGAGGGAGTTGTGCTATTTAAATACAGATTTGCTGAACTGCCTATTGTCTAGTAAGACAGCCCCATAAAATTGCATTATTAAAAAAAATACATTTAAACTGATCAAAAAGACTCAGTCTGAGATGGCCAGAGAGGTGATGGGAGTGTCCACCCTTGGAAATATCCAAATTCCATCTGGACACAGACCCAGGCACCAGCTCTCATGATCATCCCTTCCTATTTCAGCATGGAAAAATAAAATCTTCCAGCACTGAGAGAGACTCGCTGGTCTGTGTGAAAAAAAAATTCCACTCCAAGTACCTGAAAAGGCATTTTGAGCTCTGCAAAGTACAAACACAAGGTGGCTGTGAGTAAAATTGGTTTCCCAATGACTGGACTGGTTTTTCCAAATGCACCTGGTGTGAAACCACAAAGGCTTAAGCTGAGAATTTACTCCCAGGTCTGACTCTGAACAGTAAATGAATGCATTTTATACCAGACACTGAAACAGCCAGGCAGCAGAGCTGCTGCAAAAAACCTCCACTGATGACATTTATTTCTATTTCAAATACAAAGGGGGGAAAAAACCAGGTGTGACTGGCTACTAAAGTTGCCATAAATGCACAGATATATAAAGAAATCAGTATTATGCCTTAAAATACTACCCCAAATAGCTGAAGTCAGCCCCACACAGTGATTAACTCAAGTTTCCCATCTTAAATAACTTCCAGGAGTTATTAACGGCTCTGAACACACACAAAAATATTAATTTAACTTTAATTTTTTAGGCTTCCCTTTTTACTATCCCAAAGGGGAATACTTCTGTTCTGTTGGGCACTGAAGAGAAAAAAATTATCTATATAATATATAGATATAATTTATAGTGGAAGGTGTCCTTGCCCACAAAACAGGATGAGCTTTAAGGTCCCTTCCAACCCAAACCATTCCATGATTCCACGATATATTTTCAAACCCCCCTCCCATGTCCCCTTCTGAATAGTTTCTCAGTCCCTGATCTCATTTAGCAACTCAAACCGATATTAGAAAGTGTCAGCAAAATGAGGAAGTTTTATCCTGAAACATCAAAGTTATTTCCCCCACCCCACTAATTCAAACCAATAAGCAACCCTAATTTCAAGGATTAGGCAATGGAATTGCAGCTGGAATTTCCCCTCTCCTGTACTCACCTGGGCCTCAGCTGGTGATAAGGCAGAAGCAGAGCGGAGAAGGCAATTTATAGGACACTGCCTCTTCGGAAAGCCAATCAAAACCTGGCACAGAGTAGGAGTTGTCCCACACCTTAGGGAAAGAAAAAAAAAACCAAAAAATGTGCATGTGAGAGAAGCAGCAGCCAGGGATATCTCTGTTCTCTCCTGCTTGATTTTGAAATACCTGGAAGTTTGGGATAGGCAGGGAAAGGGCTCTGAAGGGGCACAAGCAGCTCCTCCAAGTCCCAGAACCAGCCAGCCCCTGGTCATGGCTGAAGGACAGAGTTTAAACTAATTAGTGGCAGTGCAAAGGATTAGTAGAAAGGAAACACGTATTCCAATGTACAATAATCTGCCTGGGATAGCAGGAAATTTCTGGGGTTTGTAAGAAGATTAAAGCACAGGGAGAGGGAAAGAAGGGAAGGAAAAAAAAAAAAAAGCAAGGCGCATTCATAAAATGACATTTAGTGAGTGAACTGCCAGCTGCTGATCCTCTGTGAGGTTTCCAAGGTGTTACATAAGCAGCAACACCTGTTGCTCACATAAAAGTCAAAAATGTTTATGGAAAGCAGCAGTTCTTCTATGTTAGTTATTAATAGAATGTCACGCTGATAAGAAAGATAAGAAAGTCATGGACTTTTTCTGAAAAGTCTCACTGCAAGCTTCAAAAAACGGGAGAGAGGGAGGAAAGAGAGGTCAAACCAAACCCAGAGCTCCCAAAGGATTTCTGGGGCTGCACAGCTGCTGGGATAGCCCTCCAGGGAGCTAAACCAAAAAATCCAGAACTTTCTTTTACCAAAGAAAATTAAGGGACCCTGCAGGGCACAGGGTAACGCAGATTCCCAACCACAACCTCGGGAACATGGTCCACACCAGCACGCTGAGCTCCAACTTCCCAACTCCCATTTGGCTCCAAACCCCACAGTTCCTGCTCCAGACCTGCAGATATGCTTATGCTTTTGGAAGCTCCTCTAATTTTCCTGACAGTTTCAAGAGCTTGAGGAGAAAGACAGCACCTTCCTTGGGCATCCAGAAGATGAAGCACAAGCCACTCTGCCCATGGGAAAGCCTCTGCGGTCCCCAAGTGCTGCCAGGTGGAAACTCCATCAGATCCCTGCATTTGGGAGCACTCAAGCTGCAGCTAAGGGACACTCTCAGCTCAACCCCAGTGACTGCTGCCTGGATAGCTGGGCAGCCCAAATGCATCACACATTTCCTGCTGGAAATTCCTCCGCTTTCGAGAGCCCCCCAGGCTGGGACGCTGCGTCCCTGCTGGTGTCCCCTGGCAGCGGGGATGTGCAAGGGTGTCCAGGCTGGAGCTGTTCCCTCTGGCAGGGAGCTGTTGGCCAAGCTCGCCTGAAATAACCTTGACACTTACGCACGGCTCCTGTCCCAGGGGTGACGCACAGCCGGGGATGAGGCCGAGCCCCTCGGGGAGCCCGCCAAGAGGAGACGTCAGCCTGAGCCATGAGGGACCTGCTGGAAACCTGACCTCAGCCACCAAAAATAAACAAAAAATTAAAAAAAAAAAAAAGGAGATTACGCAGCTGCTGAACGGTGTGAAATTCCCGGAGCAGGTAAGGAAGATTGGTCCAGAACGTCCAATGTATCCTTGGCAGAGTGGGCAGCAGGGGAGGGGAGATTCTGCCCAGCTCAGGTGAGACCCCACCCGCAGAGCTGCCTCCAGCCCTGGGATCCAACAACACAAGGACATGGAGCTGCTGGAGAGAGTCCAGAGGAGGCCACAGAGATGCTCCAAGGGCTGGACCTGGCTCTGGAGCCAGGCTGGGAGAGCTGCTCACCTGGAGAAGGATCCAGGGAGAGCTCAGAGCCCCTTCCAGGGCCTAAAGGGGGAGCTGGAGGGGGACTTAGGACAAGGCACAGTGGCTTTAAACATAAAAAAAAAGTAGGTTAGATGGGCTCTTGGGAAGGAATTCTTGGCTGTGAGCGTGGAGAGGCCCTGGCATAGGTTGCAGAGAAGCTACGGATGCCCTATCCCTGGAAGTGTTCAAGGCTAGGCTGGACGGGACTTGGAGCAACCCGGTCCAGTGGAAGGTGTCCCTGCTCATGGGAGGGGTTGGAACTGGATGATCTTTAAGGTCCCTTCGGACCCAAAGCATTCCCCGATTCCCTGGCACTACACCCAGCACAGCCTCCGCTGATGAAGCCAAGGGGCCGGTGCGGGTGATGGACACGAACAAAACCCGCCCGCCCGCAGCGACTCAGCGGTGAGGCACAAAAGTGCCACGAGCACCGAACCGCCGCCCCCGGCCCGGTCCCGGAGCGTCCCCAAAGTGTCCCCAAAGTGCCCCCAAAGGAGAGGACCGTGCGGTGCCGGAGGAAGCCGCCCCTCCCCCACCTCATTCATTCGGTCGCGCAGGGAGCGGGGCGGTCCCGCGATCCCAAATGCCCCCAAAGCCAGTCCCCCAAACCAGTTCGCCACAGCCAGTCCCCCAAAGTCCCCCAAAGCCCCCCGGCCCCGCGCTCACCCCGCTCCCGCCGCGCTCCCGCCGCCGCCCCGTCCCTCAGCCGGGGCCGCTCGCGCCGGGCCTGACGTCAGCCGGGGCCGCCCAGAGGATTGGGTGGTGACGTCACGCGGGAGTGACGTCACGCGCCGTGAGGGGCGGCGGCGCCGGGCGGGGCGCGCTGGCCCCGCAGGAGCTGAGGGCGGGCGGGGCCCGGCCACGGGGACACCGCGACTTGGAGCGCTCTGGGGGCGAGGGACCTTAAAACTCATCGCATCCCACCCCCTGCCATGGGCAGGGACACCTTCCGCTATCCCAGGATGCTCCAAACCCCGTCCGACCTGGCCTTGGACGCTTCCAGGGGTCCAAGGGCAACCACAGCTTCTCTGGGCACCCTGTGCCAGGGCCTGCCCACCCTCACAGGCAGGAATTCTTTCCCAATATCCCATCCATCGCTTCCCTCTGGCAGTGGGAAACCATTCCCCCTCTTCCTGTCACTCCATGCTCTTGTCCCAGGTCCCTCTCCAGCTCTCCTCCGGTCAGCACTCACAGGCAGAGCTGTAGTACAACACAACTCTGGTGATAGAATCCCCGATTCCCAGGATTCCCAATTTCCAGTCACAGGATGGAACAGGTTGTAAAGGACTACAGGAGATCATCTGGTCCCTCCGGTGGTCCTGCTCCATCAGGGCCATCCCAGAGCACAGGGATTGTGTCCAGGCAGTTCTGGAATATCCCCAGTGAGGAGACTCCACTCCCTCTCTGGTCTCTGCTCAGGGCTCGGTCACTGCACTGGAGCATGTGGAACTTTCCTCCTGTTCAGGTGGAACTTGCTGGGATCAATCCCTGCCCGTTCCTCTGGTGCCATTGCTGGATCCCCATGGAGCAGAGCCTGGGCCCTGCTCTGAGCCCTCCCTGCTCACAGGGACACCCAGGGATGAGGTTCCCTCTCAGGATCTCTCTCCTCTCGAGGCTGAACAGCCCCAACCCCCTCAGCCTTTCCTGGGCAGGGAAATGTTCCCTTCATCATCTTTGCATCACACCAGTATGATTGTCTCTCCCAGGCTGTACCACCAGCTCCTTGACTGCCCAGACATGGGAGGGGTGTAGTACTCAGATGATCTTTGAGTTGCTAAAAATCATTTCTCCATTTCAAATTTCCTCTGCTGCCTTCACATCCTTCCAGTGCCTGTTCTACCTGAACAGCTGCTAAAACTCACTTTCCCTTGCTCAGACTCTGGTTTTTAGTCTCCCCGCTCTTACTGAGGTCACGGCTGGCTATTAGGTTTTACACTGTTTCCTAAAAGTTCAAAAGAAGGAGATATTTCCCCTTTTTCCCATCAAGGTCAGTGTCTCATGTACATGGCCAAGTCCTAAATGGCTTCAGCCCAGCAGAATGAGCCACCTGGTTGATCTTGGGTGCAGAAAGCACCATTTGCTCAGCCAAGAGGCTCTTTGTTGGGCCAGGGACTGAAGGAATCATTGTGTTTGTTGTGCTCTCTGCACAGCTGAGTTGTGGCACCGTGCCTCAGAACTGCAGATGCACCCTCCTATCAGCACCCACACTCACAGCTGCTCATCAAACTCCTGGGCAGCCTTTACCATATCACAGGACAGAGCTGCTGGCTGATTGTGTGCAGGACATGGGTGTAGCTGTTCTGAGAAGAAAACTCATCTTATCAATACGCTTTTAAGTAGGAGGCCATGAAGAGAATAAAGACGGTGGAGCTGCACGTCCACAGCAAGAACCCCACTGGAGTGAGGCTGACACCCAGATTCTGCTGGACTCCACAAGGGAAAACTAAAATAGCCTTAGAAAGGGAAAATTCTCTTGGTATCAGGTACATTGAACTGGAATAGGATAGCACTTTCCATTGGACACATTTCTTTTTATGCTGTTTGGGAACTTGACAATTCTCTAGAGGACAAGAGTGCTGGAATGAGTGCATCCTTCTTGAATGGAGAGCAGCTGAATGTCTGGTGGGTTATGAACCCAGGTTCAGCATTTTTGGACTTCAAACACAAGAATGTGCCCTGTGAGGTGACAAATGCAGTCCTACATTTTACCATGTCCTTCAGAGCTATTTCTGCTGAGGTTTTGGAGCTCAAATTTTGCAAATTCTACCTTTTCATTTTTTATTTCTGGGGAATTATTCTTCATTTGATGCTCCAGCTGGTAGCCTGATGGGAAAGCTGTGTCAGCCTCATCCAAGGTTGGGCTGGACAGGGCTTGGAGCAACCTGGGGTAGTGGAAGATGTCCCTGCCCGTGGCAGGGGGTTGGAACTGGATAGGCTTTAATGTCCCTTCCATCCCAAGACTGTATGGAAGCAGCAAGGACAAAGTTGCAAATTTCCCAGAATCCTTCTAGAGAGGCGCCTTACTCGGCCCAAACTGCAGAAATCCAGAAACATTTCATGGTTTGGTGCAGTCCAGGCACTGCCTGATTCCTTAGACACCCAGTAAAGCTGCATGGAGCAGGAAGTTCTTAAGGGACTTTTTAATGAGCAGCGAGGAGGGATTAGAAGGCCTGGAGCAGTTTGTGCAAAGTATTTGGAGCTAAATCTGATCCCACGTCACACTTTCTAAATCTCCAGGCAGAGTCCTGGTGTGATGGGGTTTGGCAGCCTCGGAAGAAGGGTTTGATATGGGAACCCCGCTCCTAAATCAAGGATAGAATCATAGAATCTTGGGATTATTAGAGTGGGAAGGGACCTTAAGGACCATCCAGGTTCTCCTGCTGCTCCTGGCTGAGGGAATGGGTGACTTCTGACAGCACAAGGAGTTGCCCACAGTGGAGGCTTGTGTGTTGTTGCCCTTCTCACGGGAGCACTGGGATGGTGTGGGGTGGTGGGGTGTCCTCTGAAGGACAAAGTGACAAGCTGCCGGCAAGCAGAATTCCATCTTTGATGGACCAGTGATTTCATCTCTCAGTTTGATCCAGCAACTCTTCAGCCAGGCGCTGATCAAATCCTCCTTTCCCTGAGCAGATCCTGACAAGTCTTCTCATTCCCAGCAGCATTTGTACTAAGAGCTTCCAGATCCTTCTCTGGATTCCTTCTGCTGAGCAGTACCTCCAGCAAACAACGTTATTATTTTTTTTTCCCCACTTATTCCAAACACATCTATCTTTCACAACCACCAACATTAACTCCCTGAGCAATCTTGAAGAACAAAGGCTTTGAGATAAGATTATCTTGCCACCGAGGTGTTTATAAGCCTGGTTTAGTTTTTTTTTTTTTTTCCACATTCCCTCCTGCTTACGAATTCCACCCCTTGGCAGACAGGATGGGATTTTTATGTAATAGCCTAGCTACACGTAATTAGAGAACACAAAATTATAGATGGAGAGGGGATATTATCCAGTGTGGATGGCACAAGCTTACCTGAGTTTCTAAAGCACATGGGTGAGTTTGTGGAGGAGAAAAGCATTAATGATGGGTGACTGTAAATCTCCTGGATGTGCAGTGACAGTGTCCAAAAGTGGTGTTCAGAAAGTCCTCCAGCTGCAGATCCCACAGCCTGTGGGAGCACTGTGGGGAAAAGGCTGCTGCTGGAAACAAAGGGGCAGGATTAGGAGAATCTCGCCTTGATTTGCTGGGGTTGCTTTTATGTTCTGAATTGGGTTCCCCGAGTGAAGATCAATTCCTGCCTCAGCACAGCAAGGAGCAGAGGAGGAGCTCAGCAAACCAACCACTCTCTATAAAAATGCTGGTTTTCAAGGCCATTTATTATAAGCAGGGCATTGAGCCATGAGGCAACCAAGTGCAGTAATTATATTTGTGAAGCACAGGGTCATTTCTGTTTGCTGGACCCACTTGATTGTTATTCACACAATGGAGTCATTTTTATGTGGTGTTCAGCTTATCAGCCTCTATTTTAAAAACTACTTGCACTTGAGTCATGTTTACCCTCCCTCTGAGCAGTACTCTGCATTTGAAGGTGCTGCTGAAGGTAAGCAAACCTCCTCCTTTAACATGGAGTTTGCATTTAAACATATTTTTTGGAACACTGCTTATCTTTCCTGAAGTCTGTTGAATTTCATGGTGTTCTGCAGATAATGGTGTTTCCATCTTGCCTAATTTCTGCCCATGAACAGGACTTAAACTGTTCACACTGGGGAAGACAGGAGCTAAAACACCTTCCAGATTTTGCTTTTCCATCTTCTGCCACATAAAAAGGCAAATATCCAATACTTTGTTTATTCCTGAGGGGATGTCTTCCCTGTCTCTGTCTGCAGGGAGGGCTCAGAGCAGGGACCAGCTCTATTATCCAGCAATGGGATAAAAGGAATGGGCAGGAACTGTTGCCCAGCAAGTTCCACCTGGACATGAGGAAGATCTTTTTCCCAGTGCAGTGACCAAGCCCTGAGCAGATTGTCCAGAGAGGCGGCGGAGTCTCCTCACTGGAGATACTCCAGAATGATCTGGACACAACCCTGTGCCCTGGGATGGCCCTGCTGGAGCTGGGACCTGATGACCTCCAGTGGTCCTTTCCAACCTGACCCAACCTGGGATTCTGGGATGGGCTGCAGTGCTGACCAGGAACACGGATACTGCACAACAGCCCTCGAGCACACGGACTGAACCAGACATGGGAAACAGAGAGAACAGCTGGAGGTTTCCTGCAGGAACTGCTTCCAGGCCACACAGCAAAGGTGGCAGCAGATAATTCCTGGACCAGATCCCTCACTTGGGTAAACCTAGAGAGCCCCACGGAGCTGTAATCACTTGAGAAGGGCAGGGATCCAGCACAGTTCTTAGAACCATGGAATGGTTTAGCTGGGAAGGGACTTAAAAGCTCATCTTGTTCCACCCCTTCCACAGGTTTGGACACCTTCCACTATCCCAGGCTGCTCCAAGCCCCATCCAACCTGGCCTTGGACACTTCCAGGGATCCAGGGGCAGCCACAGCTTCTCTGGACACC
Source organism: Parus major (assembly GCF_001522545.3). Taxonomy (NCBI): domain Eukaryota; kingdom Metazoa; phylum Chordata; class Aves; order Passeriformes; family Paridae; genus Parus; species Parus major. The sequence continues at coordinate 110,098,813 of NC_031770.1, forward strand.
CTGTGCCAGAGCCTCCCCACCCTCACAGGGAAGAATTTTGTCCATATATCTCACCTAAATTTTTCTTCTTTCGGTTTGACCCCATTACTCCTTGTCTTACCACTACAGTTCCCGAAGGAGAGCCCCCTCTCCAGCTTTCCCATTGCAAGGGGGGCCTACAAATCTATACCAGGTCATTTTCCCATGGTTTTTCCATGAGCCTTTGCTGCTGCTCAGAGATAGATTAGTAAGGAAGTGGAATTTTGCCTGGATTTTGTGTGGCTCTCTGCCACCCAGACCCAAGCAAAGTTTCAGTTCCTGAGAGGATCTCCTGCTGTGTCCACATGTGCCACAGCAGCCCCAAAGAGTCACCAAGGAGGGACACTGAGCTGGGCCTTGGTGCCAGCTCAGCCACACAGGATGAGAAAAGAAGAAACATTTTCTCCCTGTGGTGCTGAACTGGTTTGACCCTGACACTCATCATGCCCAGCAGATGTGACACGGGCTGTGCCCGGGCACAGGGAGGTGTCACATCGTGTTGGCAGCACAGGACAACCTCACACTGATCACAGTCAGGTCTCATCTTCCCTCTGTGAGTGAAAGCGTCGCTTTTGCACCCAAACGTGTGTCACACTGCATTGCTGCCTGCTTGGGGAAGGAAAAAAGGGAAGATTTTATTTAGAAATCGTTCTTTTTAATTAAAAGGATGCACTGGATAATCTTAGTTCCAATTAGATTTGCCTTGTTTTTTTATTTTATTTATTTATATGTATATATATTTTAATGAAAGGTGAAATCACAGTGTGAGCCCCAGATGCCTTGTTTTTCAACACATTCTCTGGCCTCATTCCCCTCCCTGTGAGCTCCTGGAAAGGGAAAACACAGGTGTTCCCCCTCCAGGTAGGCTGGGAAGGAGGGAAGTCTTTGCTTGTGGCATTTTCCACCTGGCTGTTCCACACTGGGTGTGAGATCCCTGCCTGAAAGGAGCCTCTCTTCAGGGCTCACTCCCACTCACAGCTCGGGGACAGCAGTGGCTGCAGCCACATTTCCTTGTGCAAAGGGACCTTGTGGCATCCTGCACTGCAATGGACCAGGATCTAACCCTCAGTGCCCCCCAGACGCTGCTGTGCTGCTTTCTTAAAATGAGCATTTCTTCTGTGACCATGGGGCAGCAATCCTGCAAGGATCTGCAATAATCTGCACCCCAATACTGCTCATGCACTGATGGCAGATAAAGGATCTGGTTTCCTTTACATCCACAGCTTTAACTTCCTCATGGTGATTGGTTTTGCACTCACAGAATCATTAAGGTTGGAAAAGACCTTCAAGAACACCGAGTCCAAGCTGTGACCAATCCCCACCTTGTCACTGAGACCAGGGCACATCCAGGTGTTGAAGACAGATGAAACACAATTAAGGACAGCCCACAGCAACAAGAGTTATCAAAAAAAAAATAAAGGGAAAAGGTGGAGAAAACAGACCTGTGAAGAGCAGAAGTGGCTGAGGGGGACAAGGGGCCAATCTCACAGCATGAATCACCATCAAAAGAAGAAAAACCTCCAAATAAATCAATCTTGAAGGCATGTACTCCAACAGTAGCCAGATGAGTCCATGGGACAAACCTCTAGCTGTAAGGAAGTCCCAGAAAAGATCACCTGGGGAGGGAGAAGTTTGTTGCTGAGAGATTTAGGAGCAGATTAGGTAAGACCCATCAGCATCAGTGGATCCTGTCTCAGGGCAGAGACAGAGGCTCACAAACCTCCCCTCTTCACATTCAGCACCTGAATCTCTCCCCTTTGCTTGCTGCCTCTCCAGTAAAGACATAAAATAATGAGTTGTTTATCCTGGGAATATAAAAAAAGGTCAGGGATACAAGTTCTGAGGTTACACAATCCCCAAGAAGCCTCAGCCTGCAGAGCAACCAGCCAGGAGGAATTCCTAGAGCCCAGACAGATATATTGTTATTTTGGGGAAGGAAACAGCTCCCTTTGCTCCCTGAAGGCTTTCCTGGATTTACCCATCCCTCCACTGCCTTGCAGCCTCACATCTCAGCAAACAGGATGGATGGAGGGTGTGTCACAAATATAACAATGATTTGAGATGGGTGACAGAAAGGAGGGATTTTTGAGGAAAAAATCAGGTTTTTACCCTCCATGAACATCTGCCTGCAGAGAGGCCCTGATGCTGCTGAAGAAAATGCAGCAGCCGTCAGTTGCCCTTGAGCAGGAATTTCACACCTTGGAGTGGATGCAGAGAGCTCACAAGGGGCAGTGCTGTAGTTTAAAATGCCTTTCCATTTTCTTTTGCTGATAAGGCCAGGTTGGACAGGGCTGTGAGCAGCCTGGAAGGTGTCCCTGCCCACGGCAGAGGATGGAACTGGATGAGCTTTAAGGTATTTCCAACCCAAACCAGTCTGTGACCATTTCCCAGTTTTCCAGTGGGGCTCCTGCAGCACATTGGGAAAACCACCTGGAAGTCTCTCAGCAGAAACAACCCAAGAAATCTTTCTGCCTTTCACAGCTTGGTCATACAAAGCTGAAGCTGTTCACCCTGAAACAAACATGAGTAACCACAGGCAGAAACAAAGGCAGAAGGGCAATGTTATAAACCCTCAGCAGCTGCTATTGCAGAGCTGGATTCACTAAGGGTGTCTGGAGTGTAAACAGAATCCATTTTTCCTCCTTCCTTACTGGCCCTGGCAGCCCAAGTTTCCACACAGGGATTCATTTCAAGCAGGCTGTGGGAAGAAGATGCATAATTAGCACAGCTAATGACAAGGATGAGTTAGCAGAGTAAGCAGGAGCAGCACATCAAACACTGTTGGGCAGGCAGAAGAGAGATCGCTCACTGTAAGCCTTCCCTGCCCACTGAATCCTGGCCTGCTTTCCCAAAGGTCTGTGTTCTTCAGAGCAACACAAACCCGTGTGGAAACAAGACCATTCAAGGCTCTGAGGTGAGCAGATGTTGTAAAATAAGGGCTAAGGAATGTACTCTGTGAAAACCAAACTGTTCAAAAATCCAGACAAAGCCTCACACCAAGTTTATCTCACACCACAAAGAGCAATGGAAGATCGCTCCCCGCTTTGGAATTGGAGTTTAAGGATCCCTGTGGGATATTCTGTGGTTCACCTCCATCTCTCCAAGAGATGGAAACCCACAGAACACCAGGAATCAGCCTTGGAACACTGAATACTCAGAAAAGAGTTCACTGGGAAATGGAGGTGATGATGATCGGATGTGGGAACCCCAAGCACAGAAAGTTCTCAAAATCCTGTAGATACAAGCTCAGACACAGATGTGAACACAAGGTTTAAGACCTTGGAGAAGGCTTCCAGATTTAGAATTATAAGTAAGAATGTGAGTTTAGATAGAAAGACATTTAGCTAAGTAGTGGAAAGTTTTAAGGTTTTAAAGTTAAGCAATAGAAGTAGTTATAAAGATAATAAGAAGTTTAAGGTAGAACAAGTAGTTTTATGTGTCATTATATGATTGGTTAAGAATATCCACACTGCAGCAAAGATGCATAAAACAAAATAATTAACTATTGGTGTGAAAGTAGAAACATTCTTTGGTGGCATTAGTTTATTGGCTAATTAACCTTTAAAAACCTCTGTAACCTGTGGTGTTGTGGCCACTGAATAAGAACATCTGGTGAATAAGGTGAAGATGCTCTCATTTCTTTATGAGACTGTGGACGAGGAATAACAAATCATGCTTTAAAATGGCTTTAAGTGGTCCTGTCTCTCTCACAAAATCCCCATAATCAGGGTCATTTTCTGCCAGGAACAAGGTGGATAAAAACCCCTGTGACCAGTGATAAACCATTTTCTCTATTCTCTTTACTAAGCACATTTATTAGTGAGACTTCAGAGAATAAATAGTTTATGAAGAGGACTCAGGTTTCACCTGATAATGTTACATAAAGCTTCTCTGTCAGGGACACAATCCCTTTGAAATGTGGGAATAGAGACACAGCTGCTCAGTGGGGAATCACAGAATGATTTGGGTTTGGAGAGACCTTAAAACCCATCCACCTCCACCCCCTGCCATGGGCAGGGACACCTTCCACTATCCCAGCTCCAAGCCCCATCAAACCTGGCCTTGAATATTTCCAGGGATCCAGGGGCAGCCACAGCTTCCTTGAGAAACCTGTGCCAGGGCCTCACAGCCCGGACATTTTCCCCCAGTACCTCATCTAAGTCTCCCTTTTTTCATTTTAAGATCATTCCCCCTTGTGGTACCACTTCATGCCCTTGTAAAAGTCCCTCTCCTGCCTCGGAGCCCCCTTCAGGCACTGGAAGTCTGTAATTCCAGGATTTCATTGGGCTTGAAGACTGTAATGACCCAACCTGAGAAAATCTTGCTTAAAACCTATCCATGCATTCCATGAAATCTTCGAGGTCTCACAGACCCAAACCTCTCATCCCCCAAGTGCTTTGTTCAATTAACCTCAAAAAACCACTCTAAAATAAAGCTGACTTTTGGCCAAAGACCTCAGGGGGAGACTTTGGGGCAGAGAAGTTGAGATGAATTTAAAATTAAATCTAAACTGGCCACCTCTGAAAAACAGAGCTGCTACCACAGCTGTAAAGTCATTTATCAAGTGCTGGGAGCATTCTGGATGCCTCCTGGAACAGGCAGCACCTTTCCCACAGCCTCCCCAGCCTCTCACAGCTGTGCAGGAGTGGAGCAGCCACAGCAGGACTGAAAAATCAGCTTAAGAATTCCTTGCCTTTGCTGGAGGGAATAAGGCATCGTGTTACGAGCCAGGGAGAGGCAAAGGCTTTGGAGAATTCCATTTTCCATCCAGTGTTATTAGATAATCACTGCAATTTAGCGTGATGAGGCTACAGACTTTGCTCTTGAAGTTTAGCAGTCCCCTGCTTGAAATAAAGGCAGGTTATTTACTCCTTCTCACATTTCTCAGACAGTGGGTGCTGCAGGTCAGCTTTTCTGGATCTTTCTTCATTTCATAGAATCATTCAGGTTGGAAAAGACCTTTGAGACCATTGAGTCCAACCTGTGACCAATCCCCACCTTGTCACCAGCCCAGAGCACTGAGTGCCACATCCAGACATTCCTTGTGCACCTCCAGACATGGGGACTCCAAACCTCCCTGGGCAGCCCCTTCCAATGCCCTTTCCATGGAAAAATTCTTCCTGAATTTACAGGGAAGTGCCCTGTAGGGCAGGTGAGAGAACTGGAATCGTATTTTATTAAATTTTGCTGCCATATTTCCGCAGACTGAACTGTAATGGACATTTTTCCACCCACCCCCTGCTGGCAACATGAGGACTGTTGGAATGGGGAAGGGAAATGCCTTCAGCTCCCAATTTATCCACAGTTTTTGTTGGAGCAGGATATAAACATACATCAGCATCTGCTTTAGCTGAAAACCAGAGCTTGCCAACTCACATGGGTTGGGAATTTTCCATCTGCAAAAAGAGCAATCTCAGCAAATTAAAAATTGTCCTTGGGGACAAAAAGGGGGTTTTGCCTAAATAATTCTGTCTTAAATCAAAATCAGAAGTCGCTGGAGTCTGGGAAATCCCTGGAATCCTGGAATGGTTTGGCTTGGAAAGGACTTTAAAGCTCACCTCGTTCCACCCCCATGGGCAGGGACACCTCCCACCAGACCAGGTTGCTCTGGTCCCGTTCCCTACATTTTCTCCTTTATTATTTATCCACGGATTGTGGATGCTGGAGACCGAGCATGGAGGTGCTGGCACCTTTGCTCTGACCAGCCTGGTCCTCCTTACAGGTCTGCATGAAGCCAGCTCAGCTCAGTGTGCCCTGGAAGCTCTTGAGAAGGAGCCCAGAGCATGAAATTGTGACACGTAAAGTATCCCAGGCCCCTGAGAGCACACAGCTCAGTGAGCTGGAACCTTTAGCTCAGCAGCCCAAAAAGGAATCCTGAAATATTAAAATGCTTTTGTTAAAAGCACAGGAAACACTCGGAGGAGCTTAACTAAATCAAGGAAAAACAAACAAAATAAATGTCATAAAAAAGATTAGATATATTTAGGTCATCATTTTCATTCAGGACAAAGATGAACATTAAAGCAATTTCCTGAGAGGTGAAAACCTTTCCCAGAGCTCTGCTAAGCAAAATCCAACTCTGCAGTGCACACACAGAGATATCCCTGGCCTTGGAGATCAGAGGCAGAGCCAAGCACGTCTGACAGCGATTAACCCCATCCCTCCTGCCCGGCTGGGCAGGACACGGGCACAGCTCCTGGGCAGGAGGAGACCCTGCACAAAACCCTGTGCCCTGAGGTGCACCTCCACAGGGGGGAAAGAAACACTCTCAGGTTTCACCATTTCAAATGCAGGAATGGTTTTGTTCTCAAGCCTAAAAAAAAATTATATATATATTATTATTATAATCTATATTTATTAGATATTATATAATAATTATATTACATTATATAATATTATATACGAATTATATTATATTATATTATATTATATTATATTATATTATATTATATTATATTTATTATATTATATATCATATAATATCATATTATATTACATTACATTACATTATATTACATTATATTATATTATATTACATTATATTATATTATATTACATTACATTACATTATATTATATTACATTATATTATATTACATTATATTACATTATATTATATTATATTATATTATATTTTTATTATACTAATATATTACATATATTTATTATATATAAATAAATCCCTGTTATTTGTTGTGGATCTAAGATTTGACTCAGTTCAGGGTGGGGGCAGAGACTGATTATTTGGGTGTTTTTTTTAGTTTTATTTTTCTCCCTCTTCAAAAGTGCCAAACGCAATTGCTCAGAGGGCAAACAAAACAGGAATGGCCACTATTTGCAAGCATTCCAGACTAACAAATGGCCAGTTATTAAAAAGTCTTGGATAATCCTGGTGTTACAGGAGCTGGCTGGGGAAGCTGTGCAGCTCCTGCCTCTCAGTGCCTAATTGGGTTTGAAAGGCCTGTTAAGTACCATTGACCAGAGCAGATGTCTCTCTTGACAAGAGGGAAAGCTCCAGGAGGAAAAGAAACACAAAGAACCCTCTTGTTCCACTGCAGGGCCTGGGGAAAAAACATACTCAAAGTCCCTGGGGAGGCAAAGATGTGGGAGAGTCAGCAGAACTGATCCACCTGCTACAGACTGAGCAGGAGCTTCCCAAAGGTCAAATTTAAGGGTCATTGAATCCCATCTCAAAGCCACCAGCAGCCAGGCTGGACTACATGGAATCATGGAAAGGTTTGGGCTGGAAAGGACCTTGAAGCTCATCTCATCCCACCTCCCATGGGCAGGGACACCTCCCATGGGCAGGGACACCTCCCACTGTCCCAGGCTGATCCAAGCCCCATCCAACCCAGCCTTGGACACTTCCAGGGATCCAGGGGCAGCCACAGCTTCTCTGGGCACCCTGTGCCAGGGCCTCCCCACCCTCACAGGGAAGAATTTCTTACAGAGAAATGATCTCTGTGGTCATTTCCAAACTTACCCGTGCTGTGATTCCATGCCAGTTACCTTAGACCTGAATCATGGCACGTCCTCAGCAATCCCTGCTCCAGTCTGAGCAGTCTGCACCAAGTGGAAGGAAAGCAGGAGCCTCCAGCACAGCTCCATGGCTGCTCTCACAAGGGCACTGTGGATCCAGCCTGGCAGGGAGGGCAAACAGAGCTTGTTGGAGTCTGAGATACAGAGTGTTTTGTTTCTAATACTTAGTTCTGGGATCCAAAGAAACACTGAATTTCATATAACATGAAATTCATGAGGATGTTTTCATGGTGATACATGAGAACAAACGTTAAAGTTAAATAGAAAAAGTGTAAGTGTGTAGATTAGAAAGTTTCCTAAATCACTGGGTGAAAAAGTTAGTTTAGAGAACAAAAGACAAGATGGAGGATTTAGGGTGTTGTCTCTTGTCCTTCTTCTTCTTCTTCATGTTCTTCTCCTAGAGGTTTTTGGGTGGTAGTAAATTATTGGATAGAGAATGCCACAGTGCAGCACACAGGTGTTGGGTCATTGGGTCACTAAGAAAAGTAATTGAGTTGGCATCTGTTAATTGGGTAAATGGACATATAAAAGACCTTGAAAAGAATCTTTGTTAGCCATTTTTCCCCTTTCTATCATAGTGCACATAGCTCCTTGTACCTGATAAGGAAAGAATAAACAACTGAGACTGAATAAGAGAAAACTGCCTCCCTCCTGTCAATCCTCAGTTCAAAGGGAAAAAGAACCTAACCCAAAAGTCCCTAACAAGACAAGGGCTCACCTGGAGTTCTGCAGAGGGAGCAAGGGAAGATCCTGTTGTTCCCAGAGCACTGACACAGACCAGCAGTTGAGCAAAAGGGATTTTTCTGCTCAGGAAAGGGAGTGCATGGAGCACTGGTGGTTTCACTGTATCTGATCACTTGACTCAATGTAAATCACAGAATTATTTAGGCTTGAAAAGAGATCCAGAATCATCAAATCCAACCTGTGGCCTTGTCTCCAGCCCTGAGCACTGAGTGCCACATCCAGTCACTCCTTGGACCTTCAGGGATGGGGGCTCCAAACCTCCCTGGGCAGCCCATTCCAATGCCTGACCACCCTTTCCATGGAGAAATTCCTCCTGATGTCCAACCTGAGCCTCCCCTGGCACAGCCTGAGCTGTTCCCTCTCCTCCTGTCCCTGTTCCCTGGGAGCAGAGCTGACCCCTGGCTGTCCCCTCCTGTCAGGGAGTTGTGCAGAGCCAGAAGGGCCCCCTGAGCCTCCTTTTCTCCAGGCTGAGCCCCTTTCCCAGCTCCCTCAGCCTCTCCTGGTGCTCCAGCCCCTTCCCTGGACACAAAGTAAAGCTCTCTCCCAGACCCAGATCACTCCAGGCTGGCAGAGCCCCCAGACTGACAGGGAAGCAGAAGTGATTCCATAAACCAGCTCCCTCCTCCAGCACTGAGCCAAGCACCTGGAGCACCAAACTGGCACAAAATCTGCAAAATGGAGCTTCCAGCAAAGCTGGCCCTGAACTGCCTGATCCTCCAGGTTCAGCTGCAATCCAAGGCCTCCCAGATAGATCCCAGCTGGAAAACCCTCCTCCCTGAGCCGAGGAGGCTGCCAGCTTGTGAGAAAGAGCACAGAGCCCTCTGAGATAAGAAAGGTAAAACCGAGGACAGAGGCTGGAGTGTCAGGATGTGATAGGCAGCAGCTCAAGGGGACAAGAGGAAAAACATCAATGTGGGAAGGCAGAAAATCCAAAAGGGGAGAAGACTGCATCCCAGTGGGATGATGGCATCTGAGCAGTGTGGAATGCCAACAAGAGCTGAAGCTGACACTCCCACCTTATGAACCCCCCTGTGGGCAGCACAGACACCTTGGGTGTCTTTCTCTGTGGGCAGCACAGATGTGCAGCTCACTAGGTCAGGCTGGACAGGGCTTGGAGAAGCCTGGGATAATGGAAGGTGTCCCTGTCCATGGCAAAGGGTGGAATCAGATGATCTTTATTGTCTTTTCCCACCCAGTTTGTGATTCTGTCACAGTCCTCGCCTGTGTGTGTCCTCAAATTATTTAAATTGGAAAAGCCCTTTAAGATCATCAAGTCCAACCATTCCCCAGCACTGCCAAATGCACCACTAAACCATGTCCCCAAGTGTCACATCCACACACCTTTGGAATACTTCCAAGGGTAATAATTCCACTGACTCCTTGGGCAGCCTGTTCCAGTCCTGCTCACAGAACCTCCATGTGTGTCAGCAGATGCCCCCAGGAGTGCTCCAGGGGGAGAGGGAGGGGCACAGGCTACCCAGGAGTTTGCATGTTCTATATTTTTCATGTTATCTGGATTTTAAGGTTTTGTGGGTTGGTTTGTTGCCTGATCTATGACATTTTTTAAATATAGATCCCTGTCCAAACAAGACAGAGATCCATGTCTGCAAACATGAAAAGCCAGCCTGAGGTTCAGAGACAGGCTAATGGGTGAATATTGGAAATACAAACCAAGGGGAGGGAAGCAGGAGACATTCCAACATCCTTCCTCTCAGAGGCAGCGTGGTGCCATGGCTCCAGGGGCTCCACGAGTGCCCTTCTCACTCTCCCCACTCTCCCCCACTGCCTCCTTTCTCATCTTTCTCTCCCTTGCCGTGCACAAGTGCTGCTCCTTCAAAGCTTTCTGCAGCAGCCCCTCCCAGAGCCTGGGGCTTGGTGTCCCTCCCATCCCTTCCCACACGCGGGGGTTTTGTGGTCTCCTCCTCTGCCCTCTGCCCTGCTGAACCTGCAAACCCTCACCACCCACTGTGCTTGGAGAGCTCAGGGCAAGGAGCTCTTCCCAGTGGAGACACACCAGGGATGTGCTGTCCCTTTGGTTTGTCCCCTCTGCTGGGACAAGGCTCTGCCCACGGGGTGGGATTGGTGCAGAGCAGCTGCCTTTGGTCCCTCTGACAGTGCCAGAGGTGCTGAGTGCAGGGTTCCTGTAAGGTGGCAGTGGGGAAAGGATCAAGGTGTGTCTGCTCTCCTTTTAGCTCACAGCTTCTCTGGGCACCCTATGCCAGGGCCTCCCCACCCTCCCAGGGAACAATTCCTGCCCAATATCCCATCTATCCCTGCCCTCTGGCAGTGGGAAGCCATTCCCTGTGTCCTGTCCCTCCATCCCTTGTCCCCAGTCCCTCTCCAGCTCTCCTGGAGCCCCTTTAGGCCCTGCAAGGGGCTCTGAGCTCTCCCTGGATCCTTCTCTTCTCCAGGTGAGCACCCCCAGCTCTCCCAGCCTGGCTCCAGAGCAGAGGGGCTCCAGCCCTTGGAACATCTCTGTGGCCTCCTCTGGACTCTCCAGCAGCTCCACGTGGGTTTTCACCTTACAAATCCTCCCTGTGACTTAATTTACTCGGAGCATCAATGCCACGTTTAACACCCCTGATGCTGACTCAGCCTGCAGGGCTCTTCCCTCCTGGCTGTGTCAGCTCCAGACATTTCTCCAATCCCATGTGCCACGTGGAATCAGAAAGAGCTGGACCAGCACAAGTGAGGAGGGAAAAAGGAGGCGGAGGAGAGCAGAACAGAGCTTTAATTGAGGATTGCCTCAGCCCTCCCCATTGTGAAATGACAGCATTGCCAACTGCTGGCAGCACAGCCAGGACTCTCCGTGTGCTTGACGTTGCACAAGTGGCTTTTAAGGATCTCTGGAAGAAAATATTTTTCCCAGCAAGGCACAGGTTTGTGTTTTTTGTGTTTTTATTCCCTGAGGGAAATGTACAGAGACCTGTACTTACCCCACTGTAGTACACATTGCTGCTTTGTCCCCAAAACAACTGATGGATGTGTCTGCCCCCATCCCTAGAAGTGTTCAAGCTGGACCCCCAAAAATATGGAGCACAGTACAAAGAAGCTAAGTAGTTCTCTGTTAAAAAAACCAAACAACCAAAAAACAAAACCAAAAAACCCCAAAAACGAACCAACTCAAACTCTGGAACAACTTTTATTCCCGCCATAAATGTTTTATTTTGTTCCACCACGTGCTCAGAAGCCAAACCCAGAAGAATCTCTGTAGAAATGCTGCACTTACCTTGCTGGGGCATCCCAACAAATGCTTTCCATGTTAGGAAGGAACAGCAGGAAGCACATTTCCTTTATCTCTTGTACATCTGAATGAGCCACTTGCCAAAAGAGCCTTTTTCCTTCACACAGTGACCACAGACTCCACCTTTCAAACCTGAAACCATCCCCCAAGCAGAACCAGAACCAACTGGGATGTCCAAACTGCTCATGTCAATGAGCTCAGTCCAACCAAGCTATAAAAACCACTATTTTAGTGACTACACTGGGGTTTTTAGTGGTTTAACTACATCTGTGCAGTGCCCAGGTTGTCTGCCAGTATTTTAAGATCCTGAGGGAGCGGATTTGGAGCTTTAAGAGCAAACCCTCCATGAGCTGACCTGCAGCATCAGATAAAGCACCCAAAACCATCAGCAACACCCTCCCTAGAGAGCATGGGAGGCTCATCAGCTCAGCTCTGCAATACAAACACCAGGGGCTCCTGGTGACATTTCCAGGGCAGGGGATGCTGTGAGCAGCCCAGCACAGCCCAGCATCCCCAGTTCCAGCCACTGCAACGGGAATTCCTCCTCATTGTTTCCCCTCTCACTGCTCAGAGGAAAATGGGCAGCATGGAAGAGATTCCTACAGTGGCATTGAGCAAAACCACCTGGGATTTCCAAGAGAAAAATCCAACAGACTCCAGAAAAAGTTAAAGAAATATTTCAGCACTTGCTTGGATGGATTCCCCAGCCCTGGAAGTGTCCAAGGTCAGGCTGGACAGAGCTTGGAGCAACCTGGGACAGTGGAAGCTGTCCCTGCCCATGGCAGGGGGTGGAACAGGACGACCTTTAAGGTCCCTTCCAACAAAACCCACTCAGTGATTTTTTAGTTATTCACCACCCCCCACCAAAAATGAAGTTTAACCAAAATCAGACTGCCTGATCATTGCTGAAAATATTTTAAAACTGACCTATTCTGTTTCCGCTGTGACTTTTTGCACAAATAGTAGCTAGATATCAATCTTTTCACATCAAAACCTTCAGCACCCATCCCTGTGTTATCTCAGGGGCTGCACAGGCTGCAGGGCAGCACAAACACCCCCAGCCTCCATCTGCTCCAACCCCAAAAGCCACAAAAACTCATCACCTTCCCCAGGAGCTGCAGAGACCACAGGGAAACAGATGGCCCAGAAGTTCCCAGGCTCCTGACTCACCAGCCAGGAGAGATCCAGGAGTTCCCACAGTTCCCAGGAGCTGTTTGTTCTTTTTGTGTTCCTTCCCCTGGCACCAATGTACCCCCCCTGCCTTAAAACCAACCCCAGCCACTGATGGAGCTCAGAGTCACACCATGGGTTGGGTTGGAAGGGACCTTGAAGATCATCCAATCCCACCCCCAGCCATGGGCAGTGACACCTTCCACTATCCCAGGCTGATCCAAGCCACATCCAACCTGGCCTTGGGCACTCCCAGGGATCCAGGGGCAGCCACAGCTTCTCTGGGAACCTGTGCCAGGGCCTCACCACCCTCACAGGGAACAATTCACTCTTAATATCTCATCCAAATCTCTCCTGTTTTCGTTTAAAACTACTCCCCCTTGTCCATTCTCCATCCATCTTCCTGCAAGGCTTTGCTGCACTCCAAGCCCCTCTCCCTGTGAACATCCCTGCCCTTCAACACCAGGATAAAAAGATCAATACCAGTATAAAACCTTGGCTAATCAAACTGTTTATCCAACATATGCAGAGCTGCTGTCCAGGGCCCGAAGCCATTGGAGCTGAGCTCTGCATGCCCCTCATGGTCTCATCCTTCCTTCATCTCCCTTCTGCCACCACACGGCTGTTCAGCTGTAAAATAAAACACAGTTGAGCTGCAAGGAGCTAAAATTTCAAGGAAAAGCTTAATCCAAGTCACACCCACCCACATCCCTCCAGTGGGAAGCAAAGGACAAAGGAATAAAGACGATTCAGAGGTGTAATTAAAGAACTTTTTAGTCTTCAATGTTTTAATTTAAACAGACACATCTACTATGCTCTCAATATATCTACAGCAAAGTTTACAGCCACTTAGTATCTGTTTTGTTCCCCCCAAATGGCTGAACCTTGAGCCATCATCTTCTTTTTCCACACATTTGTTACTTTTTTGTTGTTGCTGTTGCCATAAATTCCACAGGGCAGCAGCTGGGATTCTGTACACAGACAGCAAATACCTAACACCAGCACACAGCTCCCAGCCCTGGCATTTCAAATTGTACAGGAAAACAAAACCAAGACTGATGCAGCAGCCAAGTCCAAGTTCCAGATGTTCCATGCAGTTCCAGCTGTTGGTGCACTCATCACCTGAACGGGCAGCAGTGCCCACACAGCTCACACAGCGCTGCCAGGACAGAACACAGGCGGGGATGGGACAAACCTCACCCCTCACACGACCACAGCACCGCCCAAGGCTTGAGCAAAGCACACATGAGACACCAAAAATGCAGTACAGTGCAATTTTAAGTTAGATCCTATGCAACAGGGACAATAGTGCACGTCAAAACCAGCGCCACATTCAAGAGTTAATCGATACAATCAAAATATTGAAGGTACGTGTTTCGTATTTCCCTTATGAAAACTGTGCAAGTTAGCTCCTTTTCCCTTCTCTGTTTTTGGTAAATGGCAGAGTGTCCTCGTGGATTGCCCCCAGAATTTGGAGGTGGGGCTTTCAGTGTCCAGCTTGTTACACAGAGTGTGTGCAAAAGAGCAGGAGCGGGGTGGCAGCGAGGGCGTAAGGCAGTGGCACAGGGAGGAGCCAGAGCTGGGCACTGCCCCAGCTCAGGAAGACACAGGGAATCTGCAAACTGGGGGTCACGGGGCAGGGATCCCCCTCTGAGGGACCAAACCCACCACTGATATTAAACCTGACTTAACAGGGGAGGCAAGCAGCAAAGCAAAGAATGGGAGCGATCTGCTGTGAATCTGGAGCTCTGGGAATGGAAAAGCTCCAAGGGAATGTGGGAGCAGCATGGCAGGAGAGCTCTGGGAAGTGTCCTGTCCCAGGAGAACCCACACCACCGCACAGCTTGTCCCCACTCCATCTCCTGCCAGCCCTCCCAGGCCTGTGCCACAGGGACAAGGTGCTGCATGGCCCAGGAACCGTGGAATAAACTGCTCAGAAGGACACCAGCACTGCCACAGGAAGGCACATTCCCAGGATCCACCTTCCCAAGGCACACACAGAGCTTGGGTGTGGATTCAACGCAAGTGGAGGCTGAAATTGATGCCAGCTCAGAGGGAATGTGCTGCCTTTTGTTGGCTGTCACAGCTGGTTTCCCAATTTCCTCGGATGCCTGCAGTTTGCAGGAGAGGCTGGAGCAGCCAGGCAATTAGATCCAAAAAAACCCTCTCTGCTTCTCTATTATTTAGCTCAATCTATAATTACTGTGTTATGCAATTCCCTAACCTTTAGGAGTGTTTTATCTATACTCTATTACAGGGAAAACAGTGCCTTCTGAATCCTTCCCATCTGGCTGGGGATAATGGATTTCAGATGGAGAAATTCGGAATGGGGTTGGGAAACACCACCCAGGCAGGTGCAGATCCCAAAGACATCATTTCAACGGGTGAACAATCATTTTAGGGGCTCACATGAGCAACATTCCCAGAGGAATCTCTGGGTTTGGAGGAGGGAACAGCCTGATTCTGCCTCCCCTGCCATGCAGAGTAGATCCCCAGCCACCCTGAGCAGCATTCCGTGTCACACTGGATTTAGGGAACAAGGCTCCAAAACTAAAAATAAATTGGCATTGCAAGCAGGAGGAATCACTCTTCTGCCTTCAGTGAGCAGTGTTTTAAAAGGGATTATGTTATTCTTTAAACCAGAGGACTTCAGGGCTAAGTTTAGCTTAGGCAAGAAGGAAATAATTAAGGAAATAAGGACTGAACAAAAGGCATTAAGGAGCACTTGACCACTATCACATGATTTTACAGCATTTCCTTGGTTATAGGATTTTCTTAGACTGTATTTAGTGGCTACATGATTTTTGCAGGTTCCTGCCCAGCTACAACTACAGATCCTGCATTTTCACACATACCTATGTGAAGTGGCTTTTAAATAAAGGCAGCTTCATTCCATAAACCTGGAAGCTCAGCAGTTTCCAGAGGGATCCCAGGGCTGACCTACTGCAGCTCTGTTCATTCCAGCAGAGCCAGGCTAACAGGAAGCTCTTTTCTGGATAATCCCAGCCTCATGTGCTGCTGTCAATTCAACTTTTCCCAGTCCTGTGGAGCTACCCATGGAATCAAGCTGAAAAAAATGCCTCAGGGAGTATTTCAGACCTACCCCTACCTGTCTTTTTAAAGAAGAAAAAAAAATCACAAGAGAGTACTCTGATTTTATAAAAAGCAGATTGAAGCCACTGAAATGGAAGAAGCAGCTACAAAGTTAAATGGGAAAAAGCTTATGCCTAAAGTCTTTAAGCAGTTTTAGCAGCCACAAATCATCTGAACTCTTTTTTTTTTGTAGTGTGATGGCCCCTTCATCTACAGCAGATCTGTGAGGTCACCTGAACTTCCAGCTTCTGCTTTTGAGGTTCCACAAGATGGGCATAAGAGCACAAGAAGGAAAAGCACACCAGGTGCAACAAAAGTGTTTTGTGGAGCTCTGAATGAAGTGCTGCTCTTGCACCCTGGCAATGCTGTGAACCTGGCCAGGTGTCCAAACCCAGCCAGGGGGGATGGAATTTCCAAGAAGGCAGCTTGGCTCTGGTTTAAAGGACAGCTCTGAGCCCTGTTCTGCAAGTGAACACCCCCACCAACTACTAAACCTTTCTGTTTTCCAGGTAGAATTAAAAAAAAAAAAAAAGTTTGTTCCTCCTTAGGAGATCCTTGTCCACGAGGGACAATTCCACCTGAAGGCAATGGCTTAAACATTAGCAGCAGAATCTCTCCTTCAATTCTGTATTGCACTGAAATGTCTTGCTCTGGTTTGGTGCTTAACTTCCTGCTCCCAATCCAATGCTGAACACAAAAACCCAAGTGTGAGATGTGAAGGTTACTAAGAGTATTGTGTAGACTGGCAGAACCTGTAATTTCATTTTAACAATTTCTAGATTTCCTAGGAAATTAAAGAACTAAGCTGCCTTACCTACTCTTGGAGAGAAAAGGTGCTTCTAGACAAAATGCCTTTACCTATCTATATAGAACTCTGTATTTTCATCCTGTGAGTGTTCAACAAAACCAGAAAAAGTCTAAAATAAATTGGAGACATCCTGTCTCTTGGCCCATTCTGGTCATCCACGCAGTTGGAGGTAAAGAGTTCCAGCTTCTGCTGACACTGTACCCAATTCTGAGACAGAAAAGCTGCCAAGAGGGGACATTGTGCCCAGCTGTGTCTTCTGTAAACAAAACAAAAACCCCTCCCAAAAAAGCAGGGAGGGTCATGGAGTGAAGGGTTCAGCAGTGGGAGGGTCAGCTGTACCCAAGGGCTCAGCAGAACATGCACTTTCCATGTTTCTTCCTCAATGTAAAGGGAAAAGCAAAGGCCTGAGGCAAAGCCCAGCTCAGGGCTCCTCCTGCACCTCCTCATCCGTCTCCAGCTCTGCCAGCTGCCGCCTCAGCGCGTTCACCTTGGCCTGCAGCTCCTTGTTGTACTTGATAATGTTGATCCTTTCTTCTTCGGCTTCCTCCAGGAATTTGGAAGGCCTGTTCCACCGCAGGAAGACACCTGGAAGCCCAGAGACACCCAGGTCACAAGGGCTTCTTGAAACAAGGAGGAATTCATCAAGGCTGTTTGCATTCCAGCAGCTCTCAAGCAAGGTGCACACAGTTCCCATTTTCTTCCCTTTCCCTCCCCCCTGAATGAAAGCCATTCCCCCTCCTCTCCAAGCTCACCATCCCATTCAACAAGGTTAATAAAACAAAAATGAGAAATGAGGGGGGGTTCATTCCCTTTTTTCCTCCCACACTTATCAGACCACACCATTTTCAGTCTCCAGCCTGCCATCAGAGCCTGCTTGTGTCGCTGTCATGAACTCCTCAGCACCCATGGGATGGGGAAGGTTTCTGCAGCAGGGAACCCACTGCACATGGATCCTCCAGAATGAGGCAATGAAGCCTGACAAAAATCACAAAAGAGAGATTGCCTGCAACAGGGAAAGCAAACCTGGCTCACCTTCCCAGAGCTGCAGGCTCTGTGGGGCCACAGAGGGCCAGATGACAAGGCTGTTGGCCTCATAAAGAGGGTTCTGGAACCTGCTCAGCTCTTCAGGCCTGTTCACCCAGGACCAGAGGGACATGGTCTTCTGAGGCAGCTTCAGTTTAGCCCTAAGAAACCCACAGGAACACGTCAGTTTTATACACTTGGATCTCTAAGGCTCTGGTTAGAACCACACAGACAAGGCCACAAGTTTTCCCACATGCTATTGCCCCAGATAATTCAAGTTAATCCCTTCATCATCATGGCACAGGGTGTAAACCTAAAGCAATTTACTCAGCCTGGCTGATTACAATTAGTTTTGAATAAAAGATGGGGAAATAACACTTGTAAGTTGGCTGCCTGTTGTCCAGGTGAAGAATCAGTCACCTGCCCACTGTGGTTTGAGTGCCAGGTTTGGAAAGGGATCAGGCTCCTGTGTTAAGGTAGAGCTGGGAGGTGGGGCAGGGCTGCGTCAGGGAAGGATGGAAATGGAATTCTCGAGCACATAAAAGCAGTTTTGTTGCTGGAATGAGCACGTCTGACAGGTCCCTCTGGTGGCAGGAAGGGACTGAGCACACAGAGTTGTTTTCCTGGGGCAATCCCACCTCCAGCAGTTACAGGGATCCCCATGCCTCAGACTCCAGCAAATCTCATTCTGCCTGCACTGGCAAATTGAGCTGCCAGCCAGGCAGGAGATTCACCACTCCTGTGAATGCTTCAGACAGCACAAGCTTAACATCAGACTTCAAGCCCTGCCTGTGCTGCCAGGCTGACGTGCTCAGATGTGACAGGAGGTTATTGCACATAACATTCAATACTCCTCCGAATTTCAGCTTATTGGTTCCAAGTCTAACCTGCTTTTGCAGATGACTGACTCAGCAGCCCTGCAGAAGGCAGCAGAGTCTCTTCTAGGCCCAGATTACTTTAAGGACAGGGAGGTTTACAGGAAGCTTTAAATTGCCTTCCTCCTGTGGAATATCACTTCTGCTTCTCCCTTCCTGTGCAGTGGCCTTCAGTCCAGCAGGAGACCCTCAGCCATGGCCTTACTGCAGCCAGGAGTCCTGAGGGCAGAACTGCCAAGCTCCAAACAGGAATCCAAACCTCCCTGGCAGCTGTGAGCAGCTCCAATCCTTCTCCCTGTTTCTACTCCCGGGGGAGTCTCAGGACCACCAGGCTACAGAGTCACATTCCTTCCTCACAGGTGAGGGACAGAACTGTCAGCTGTGGCCTTTGCCTGCCTCAACCTCCTCCTCCAGGCCTGCATGGACAAGTCTGCTTCCCACAGCTGTGACTCACATCAAACTCCAGCTGGTGGTTCTTTTATGGAAGAGTTTCTGTGTGAGAAGCTAAATAAACTGGTGATGGGTGGAGATTTTTGGCCAGGTTGGCCAGGGTTTGGAGCAACCTGGGATAGTGGAAGGTGTCCCTGCCCGCAGCAGGGGGTTGGAACAAGATGATCTTTAAGGTTTCTTCCAACCCAAACCATTCCATGATTCTGGGACCTTCTTTTAGTCAAATTCAGCCCAACATTTGAAGGATTCAAGTCAAGCCTCCTTACCAACCTTTCGTTTTCGTTGTTTCCCAGGAAAGTCCCGAACTGGGAAGCGTAGGCATGTTCAAACAGCGTGATGAGGAACTGCTCGTTGAACTCGAAGGAGCAGGGGAACTGCCGATGGATCTGCCACACACACTCCAAAAAAAGCAGGAACACCGGGGCCTCCCACTTCTGTTTGCTGTTGGAATAGGCTGACTGGGCACAGCGCTGCTGGAAAGGGTGGCCAGCCTGGAGGGAATCAGGGACACACACCAAGGAATGGGATGTGAGGACATGTGAAAAATCCACTTCAGAGAGAGTTCTGTCCATGCAACTGCTCAGGCAGCCAGGACCAAGCTGTTGGAAACCTCTGCTGGGACACCTCAAATCTGGGATTCAGTTTTGGGACCCTCCTGACAAGAAAGACATTGAGGGGCTGGAGCATGTTCAGGGAAGGGAACAGAGCTGGGGAAGGGGCTGGAGCACCAGGAGAGGCTGAGGGAGCTGGGAAAGGGGCTCAGCCTGGAGAAAAGGAGGCTCAGGGGGCCCTTCTGGCTCTGCACAACTCCCTGACAGGAGGGGACAGCCGGGGGGGTCGGGCTCTGCTCCCAGGGAACAGGGACAGGAGGAGAGGGAACAGCCTCAAGTCACACCAGGGGAGGTTTAGATTGGATATCAGGGAAAATTTCTTCATGGAAAGGTTTGTTCAGCCCTGGCTCAACTGCCCGGGGCAATGGTGGATTCCCCATCCCTGGAGGGATTAAAATGCCACATGGATGTGGCACTTGGGGACACAGATCAGTCGTGGCCTTGGCAGTCCTGGGGGACAGTTGGACTTGACAATCTTACAGACATTTTCCAACCTAAATGCTTCTGTGAGTCTGTGACCGATTTCCCTGCCTTTCTCAGGCTGTGTTTGATCAGAGAATGTGAGCAGGAACAAGCTGGGGTGGGTGCACTGGAGGTCCAGACTGCCAAGGTACAAAGAGCACAACTCAGGTTTTGTGGTTTGGTCTGAACAGTTTTCTCTAATGAGATGGAAGAGGTGAAACCTGGTCCAGGGGAAGGAGTCCCTGCCCATGGCAGAAGGTTGGAACAAGAGGAGCTTTAATGTCCCTTCCAAACCATTCTTGGTAAGAGATGCTCACTCTGAACACACAAAACAGGCAGTTCCCCAAAATCAAAAACCTGCCATGAGAGGCAGAGGCCTCAGGAGTGCCAGAGGGACAAATGACTCAGGTAATGATGCTGCTCTTTAGGACAAAGGACAGTCACACTCAGCAGGGCTGCAACAAGGCCCAACCTGTTGGCTGCCTCTCAGGCTATTTCCCAACCCCAGTGTCTCTGGAACTGGTTGCTGTTCTGTCCAGGGGAATTTCTTACCTGCAGCCATTCCCTCACTACAAGAGCCTCGAAGCCACGGATGGTCCTGCACCTTGGATCCAGGATGATCTGTGCCAGGGAAGTGACCTGGAGTGTGGAATCAGTTCCTTCACTGCCATGGACTAACACTGAAGCACCTTCCCTGGGAAAGGAGAAGGTGGGAAGGGATCAGAGTATGAATGAGCAGAACCCATCCCAGTGGATGTGGTTACATCCCATGGACATTGGGATTTTACACTACATCCCATGTTGCCAGTGTTGAGGTTTTGCTGCCTCTTTACCACCACTGCAGCCCCATCCCACATGGATCTCACCTGGATACCCATCAATAGCGACCTGAGCTCTGCATCACTAAAGGCTCAGTGTCTTGCTGAGCATTCTGGAACTCCAGATCCTTTCCCACACTCACAGAAGGTGCACAGTGAGACCTCCCTTGTGGTTCTCACTCTTTGGGATTAGCATCCCTTTGAGTTACAGCTTGGAAGGGGAAATCTTCCCATTCCACCCCTGCCATGGCCAGGGACACCTTCATTATCCCAGACTGCTCCAAGTCCCACCAGCCTGGCCTTGGACACTGCCAGCAATGGGGCAGCCACAGCTTCTCTGGGCACCCTGTGCCAGGGCCTCACCACTGTTATAATACAGAGTTTCTCCCTAATATTTAATCAAAACCTTCCTTCCCTATCTAATCTTCCCCTTTCTCTACACTACTTTTCTAACACTATTTTCCCCTTTTTCAGACTTTTAAGATACTGAAAGATCTGTCCCAGCCATTCATTCCCCATGGAGAACACAACAGAACACTCTGTCAGCCCAGCTCTGACCTCCAGGCTCCGAGTGAGGCAGGTCAGGCACCTGGAACTGACCTGCCACGGCTCCAGGTAAACACAAAAAGCAAAGCTGAGATTAAAAATGATGAAATCAGCCACTGTCCCAACAGGCAGAAAGGTTTCATCACTGTTCTTTCCCACCACATGCTTGCGGGAAAGAATTTCAGATAAAACTATTGATCCAGAGCAATCTTTTCCTGGCACAGCCAGTAATGAAAGCAGCACTGTCAGAGCTTTTAAAAAGCACAGAGCTCCCACTTTAATGCAGCAGTGCTGTTTCACCACTGAGCCTGCATTTCAGCTGCTTGTGTGCCTGCAGAACACATTCCCCAGCTCCTATGAAAAGCCAGGTTTTCCCTAAATTTTGGGATGGGCTTTTCCCACCCAAAGCCACAGATAAAACCAATTTGGATTCCAGCATCTGGCCTTAGAAACCCTGGCACCTGGCAGCAAGTGTTGGCTCTGCAGCCTGAGGTATGAGCACAAGTCAGCTGAGTCAGCAGCATTTGTGAAAGAAATGTCAGGTTAAAAGAGGTCACAAGCACTTAAAAGGGATGAGCAGGATTGCCTGGATAGGGCTGTGGGGATAAAAATATAAGAGGGGAAAAGCACTGGAGCAGTTCCTGGGGAAAACAAGGAGATGACATTGTTTTAACCTCTAGAAGTGAGGTGTGGTATTGGAAATTTGCAGCTGAAAAGAAAAAAAAGACTTCTTAAAAAAAGAAAAAGACATCTCTGTGTCCCCTTTTCCAGGCCATCAAACAGCATTTCAGATGGACCCAATTTAAACTAAACCTTCAATAAAACTCTCTAAATTAGCTTGGCTGCAACAGACACAGGAATACACCTCAAACACATGATCCAAAACCTTTTCTTAGCTGAGATTTCCTCCCTCCTCCTGATTTATTGGAGGAACATTCCCTCACCATGAAGAAACAGAATCTTCCATGGGTACAAGTGAGCCAGACCACAGTGGGCAGTTACTGATACTGCCAGAGGTATTTAATGAGCAATCTGTAACCAGTGAATGAGCAACCCAAGACTTTCTGCAGGACATTTACCTGTCAATGCACTGAGCAGCCAGACAAGCTGCAGTCAGCAGCTCCTTGATGTGACTGAGCCAGTTGGAAGCCTCCAGTTTACTGAGCCAGCGGTCCATGTTGTGTGACTGGTCATTGCAAGCCTCCACCAGCTTGATGAAGCTCTCCTGCAGGATATGAAACCTTTGGGAAAAGGGAAACATTGTTGAAAGCACAAGCAGTAACACAGGAAAAAGAGGACATGCATTATTTAGTGTTTGTACATTCTGTTTATTCACTCTTTGATGCTGTAAATAATCAACAACAAATGTAAGTTCACATAAAATCTTTAGAAACAAAACCACACAGTTCAAGTACTTGCCAGGAAATTCCTTATTTAAACTGCTCAAGAGCTGGCCTACAGCTCCAGTTACATTACTGCATCCATGTGTAGGATTCCCCCAAATTAAAGCTTTAAGAGAAGCTGAACAAGGCCAGACTAAATCTAATTTAGTAACCTGTCTCCAAATGGCTGAACAGCATCAGATGTCCAGAGAAAAGCACTGGATCACAGAACCATGTCATGGTTTGGGTTGGAAGGAAACTTAAAGATCATCTCAATTCCACCCCCTGCCATGGGCAAGGACACCTCCCACTAACCCAGGCTGCCCCAAGCCCTGTCCAGCCTGGCCTTGGACACTTCCAGGGCTGGGGCAGCCACAGCTTTTCAGGACAAATCCTTTGGATAAGAGGAGTGTGACAGCCACAGAACAAACCCTCCCCAGCAGAAGTTTTCTGGCAAGACACCCGCTCCTTCCTGTGCAGAGGGGAACACAGGAAGGCTGAAGTGTGACTGAAGATCGTCATGAAAAGAAACAGCACAGGGAGATGCCTGAAACCTACAGCAGGTTGCTCAGAACAAGGAACCAAACCAAAAACCCCCTTATCATCCTGGTTTTGCCACAGAAGGAACATGACCCTGCTGCCAGGAACCAGGATACACAACTCTTCTTACAAGAGCAAACACTTCATGGAGGTATCACTGCTCTGCCAGTACGACCTGACACAGCCTGATCTCACCCACCTCTCGATATATTTGTGAATCCTCCTCCACTGGGGATAGTGGACTTCTTGTTCAAAGCCCCCTCCCTTGGCCCTGGCCTGCTGGGCAAGAGCCAAAGGCCGTGTGTCGATGACGAAGCCGCGCCGGCCGGAGCGGAGCGTGGAGTTCACCAGCTTCTCGTCCTCCTTGCAGCGCCGCCCGTTGGTGCCTGTCAGGGGCTGGCTGCTCCTCATCATCGCCTGGGGAGACACAAAACCATGGATGAGGCACTGGAAGTGGAGAGAATTCTGACTGAAAGGCACCAGAGCGCCAAGCCTTGCCCTGAATCCCTCAGTTGTTTCAAGTTCGATGCTTCTCAAGGATTGAATGAATCTAAAACTGAAGTAGAAATCCTCAAATCCAGCACTCGTTTGGCTGGGCAAGTTTTAAATGCCAGGCATCATCTTAGAGGCTATATCCCTTCAGTTATGCCTCAAGTACCATCTTTGTGAACTACTGAGCTGCCTTCCTGCTGATGGCTCCTTTACAAGCCCTGGCAGTGTTATAAATCCCTGGAAGTGTTCAGGGCCAGGCTGGATGGGGCCCTGAGCAGCCTGACCTGGTGAGGAGCATCCCTGCCCATGGCACAGGGTTACAACTAGATGGCCCCTAAGGATCCTTCCAACCTAAACCATCCTGTGATTCCATGAAATCAACTTTTTCAGGATTGGCATTTTCTAGGTCTATTCCCAACTCTGTTCTTAAAACACTCAAATTGGTCATGTGTTAGAAGTGACATTTTTACCCTGTGGATGGACTAATAAACCTCAAGTCCACAGACTGATGAGCTGAGATTTCTTTTCAGCAAGTGCCTTTCAATTCAGAAGCGCCCCAGCAGCTCAAATCATAACAGAAATGTGAGGGCAGCCAGTCAGCACCCCCAGGTACAGCTGAGAACTCAGAGCCAGGAGGGCAATGAGAGTGACAGCATTACTGTCACAACTGCAACACTCTGAGCCAAATACTGTTGTACTCCTCACATGAAACATGCACAATTTGGAGGGAAAACCGAGCAAAAATATTCCTTCAATGGTTTTCTGATAAGCTGAGAAAAAGCAAAAAGCACAATTGATGTGGAGTAGGTGGCTGGCTGCTTTTAAAGCAAAGAAAATCCCAAGGTGCTTCTGAGTCAGAGTAGACAGCTTCAAATCAAAGGTTTACAAATCTTGGCCAAATCACTCAAAGGTGAGAAGGCATTAGAGCATTTGTGGAGACTGCATCAAGTTTAAAAGCTGCAGGTTGGACATCCCAGCGTCCTCAAACTGGTTACATCAGCAAGAGACACAATTACACAACACTTTCATGCCGTGCATTTCTTAATTATAATGTATCAGTCACTCCATTAGATTGTGGATTGTCAAAGTCTGCAAGACTTTGCTACTCCTGAGCCCAGTTTCCCTGCCAGGCTCAGAGAACAGATTGTTCTGATCCTCCTTGCACAGTCACACAGCGTTGGCTCTGCTGTCACCAGGGCTGTGACGAAGGCCCACCGCTCACAGACAGGACAATGTGGCTCCTGCCATCCTTTCCATGAAAACTCTTGGCAGACACAACCAGCCAGGGTGCCAGCAGTGCCTTTACAAGCCTCATCTTGTTCTTACTGCTGTAAACGAGCTCCTGCCATGCACATTCCCAACCAAACAGATTAATGGCTATTTCTAGGATGGAGATTACTCATTCCATCACCCAAAACCAGCTCCACTGAGGAAGCTGGAAAATAAACCAGGAGCTCTGTTAAATCCAGAGCACGAAACCAAGAGATTCCCACACTTCCTTCAGGCACAAGCACCCCTCAAACCCAGCTCACCATCCCGTTTTTCTTGTGGTAGTAGCTCAGCACTGGGAAGCGGCCGCCGTGGCGGAACAGGGCGACTTTGCGGAGCGCTTCATCATCGATGGACTTGGGGACAATGGCAACTGGAGGGTAGGAGGGACACACAGAGAATTCCTTGTTCACATAGCTCAGGCGCCATTCATTGGTCTGAAAAACACCACAACACAGCTTTGGGTCAGAAAAGACATTATATGGGAGAGGTAACAGGGAAGAAAGACTCCATGCACGGGCTAAGGCACACACACAGAGCCCTATTTGTGACCTGCTCCATTTGCACAAATTGTGCACAAATTGTCCACAAATTGTCCTTTAAGTAGCCATTTACAGGGTTGTTGACTCATTAGTTTTTCCAGCAGATCCCTTTCTGCTCCCTGCAATCACCTCCTTGCAGCAGCTCCCAAAAGCTCACTCCCCAGAGTGCAGATAAAGCTTGGAAGCAATGGAAGAATGATCAGGTGCCTCTGGGTCTTGAGCAACAGTTCCACCTCTGGTTTATCCACATCCTCAAACAGCACCAAATAAGCCCATGTGGGCAGAAATGGGTGATTGTGGCTGTAAATGTTTTCACAGGCACAGCAGACAGCAAGGGGAGACCCCACAGAGAAACGTATTCCCACAAAAGGGAAAAGTTAAAAAGGGGGAAAAGTTAATTCAGACACAGGGAATATTGGCCCAGCTCTTTATCTGTGCTGAAAGAAGAGTTCAGAAGACAAAGGTGGTCAAGAAAGGCAAGAATTTCCACCCACTCCAGATGTTGCAGCTGCTTTGAGGTTAACATTTCAATTTAAACATCCCCAGATTGATTCTTTTCTGTGGGCTCAGTGGCAGTTCTCCCTCCTAAAGCACCTTCTGGAAGCAGCCCAGCACTGAGGCTCATCATGAGCTCCTGTGATGTAACTTCTCCAGCTCCCAACAGCCTGGGAAAGAAGTGCTGAGTGTGGCACCTCACAGGCACTTGGCATGGGAATTCCAGCTACCTGATACCAGGGTCACACACAGGCCTTGGCTCCAGCTCAGGGAAAAAGGTCAATGAGGAGTTTCTGCAGCAGGGAGAGACCTCAGATCCATCAAACCTCTGCTCATCTGGGTTCAAGGAGAGTTGGAGGCAGACCAAAAAGGCAGAGGGATAAAAGGCAGGTAGGACAAAGTGAGAGAAAAGCACCACAGCTGAACTAGGCTGTGACAAAACACATGAAGTCCACATCAATTCAGGTCTGTTGACTTAACATGAATTAATTGACATGAATTAACTGCACATCTCTGATCTTCAGAATCCCTTTCTTCCAGATCCTTACTACCTCCTGCTACACACCTCTGATAAGCTACCTGCTTATCTAAATCCACCTGACTGGCTCACTGGTCCAGAGGAAAACAGGGATAAATTCAGGAATGTCCTCTGGCAATGAAGCCTTTCCATCCACTGAACAAGCTGATCTGACTCACAGCACTATTTCAGCAGCTCCAAGGCTTGGGATGTGTGGCTTAGGAGACAGGAAAATAGTCCTTTTTGGTGGCAGCCTAAAAAAGATGCTGGGAAAAAATAAATATCAGCATCAAGAGCAGCAACTGCTGCCTGTTTGCAGCAGCCCAGCTGGACAGTTCTGCACCATCCCTGCTATAACCTTATTTCATTATTCATTAGCCTCAAAACAGCTCCTCTGAACAGCTCCATTTTATAAAAAGCAGAGCTTCTCCCAGATGCAAAGTCAAATTGCCTCTGGGCATCGTGTTATGAGCAGAGATGAAAACTTCTGGGACACAAAAGGGATGTGGCTGGTCACAGCTCCAGCTTTTAATGAACCAGCAATGGGATTTTTAATAAGGATTTTGGGGTGTCTGTGTTAATTTACATAGGAGGGCGAGCAGTTTGATTCCCATGAAAAAAATATGCACGGATCTGAAATATCAAACTGATAAAAACCTCACTGTGACACAGGATGTGGAGAAGGCAAAAGCAGAACTCTGGTGTGGGAGAGTGGCTGCCACTGGCACCACCAGTATGGAAAGGAATGGAGGAGCAGCAGCTGACTGAGCCCCCAGTCTGGTAATTTAACCCTGCCCACAACCTGCTCTCCTCCCCACCTACACCAGAGACAGGAGCCCGATCCCGTTATGTCATCCCGGTGTAATTTCCACGGCAAGGAGGAGGGGCCTGGCAGCACTTGGCACCATTTGTCTTCCCTCCAACAGCTCCTGCTGCAGATATTCCATTAACCCCTGTACTGCCAGCTCCAGACTGCCCAAACCAGCTCCTTTAGCTTCGGCCTGGCTGGGATTGGGAAGCAGAAAGGGCCATCGGTGACTGGAAGAGCGAGGCAGCAGCAGAGGAAGAGGAAGGACTGCAGGGAAAGGGATGAAGGGAGATCTCACTTTCAACCAGGTAATTGTGCTGTGTGAAACTCAGGGAGTGCAAAGTGAACCCTTAGTTCTCCCAGCAAGACATCTGAGCTTTTAGGAATCAAAAAAAAAGTTAAGGATAAAAGCAGCAAAGGGATGAGGGCTGAGCAGAAAGGAGAGAGAACCCCAGAGAAAAAAGAAAGCAGTGATTTTTAAACCCAGCTCAGGATCAACTCTTGGATTTCTACTTTTCTTGTCCTAACACCTGTTTATAGAGACATTGATTCCCAAATGTCCAAGCTATCGTTCCTCCTAAAACTTAAAACTGCCAGGAGAGGTCGTTTTCCACAAAACATTGGGAAACAAGTCAAGCTCCACCAATAGACCTTAAAAAAAAAGTCAAGAATCCAGCAGGGATCTTGGGAGATGCTGCAAAGCAGCAAAGCCAGAGGCCATTCCCAAGGAACAAGCCCTGCTGGGATCAGATTGTGCATGGGCAAGGAGCAAAACAGATCTAAAGATTGAGGCTTGTCTGAAAAGAACAAAATTTGGTTCACAATTACCATTTAACCTGAGCCCAAACCCAGAAAATTCTGATTATTAAAAGGAGCTCTGACACGAAGATGAGCAACTTCTGAGTTGTTCAGAACCTTGAGATTGTTCCTGCTAAAATGGGAAA
Organism: Parus major; assembly: GCF_001522545.3. Taxonomy (NCBI): domain Eukaryota; kingdom Metazoa; phylum Chordata; class Aves; order Passeriformes; family Paridae; genus Parus; species Parus major. Next base: position 110,127,202 of record NC_031770.1, read on the forward strand.
GAAAAGAGAGAAAAAAGGGGAAAGAAAAGAGAGGAAAAAGGGGAAGAAAA